>NC_027751.1:21786808-21788012 GCF_000695525.1 Brassica oleracea var. oleracea | reverse complement strand
TTTAAGAAACTTCAAAAACTTTTACTACAATATACGTTGTCCTTTTTATCGGAAAACGTTCACGCTTCAGTTAAACACAAAAAATTTTCAGGACACGCATGGAAACATTAAGACTCTTGTCTGCAGCCTCATCCGGCCCAAAAATCGTAAAAAAATCATCATCCTTCAAACGCACAAAGATACACGTATAATCCTCGAAACAACTGCGAGACGTCGCAAAGTTAAAATTCGAAGATAATACGAACAAATTGTCCGAACGCGACCACCAAAACCTTACACCCCGTTCGTCGATTGGCCCCGACGAACACGCCAGCCGTCTTAAACAAACGCAATTCGATAACTCTTTTGATCTTTAAAAACGTCCAGCACCAGGACAAAAGCGCGTTACAACAAAAATCCGAAATTTTGGTTTAGCACTTCCAGTTAATTCTGAAAAGATGCTCGATTCGTACCATACAAGTCATATAAGCCGAGAACATATTGCGGACTTTAAATCGGTGCGAATCAGAAAGAAATCGCAACAGGAAAAACGATAGCCGGCTAGTCACCGCATAAACCTTAACCGAAAGTAAACCTAGGTCTTGCCCTAAACCCAACGCTCTGGTCTCAAACATCTCAAGGCATGATATCTAAAAGATACGAGATCCTAAACCATGTCTCTCCGTTCGTATCTCAACGTTCTCGAAAATCGTAAAGATAATAATTTTTACGAAAATCACGAACGAACCAACAGATTGAACGTCTCATCGGAATTAAATACGAGACGACAACTCATATTTACTTCAAACATACTCAGGAAAACTCGAAAACGAAAACATTCATCATATAAATAACCGCGTAAAGCGGTAAGGGGATTCAAAGCCACCAACGGCCAATAAACGATAAAAACGGCCAAAACAGGCCCGTAGAAATCTCTTGGCCATAAACATGAAACAGAAAGACGAGCATCTCTCTTTCGATAACTATTCCACCTCTCATAATCCAAAGTCAAAGTCCCCAGATAACGATGGCCCGCACATGATCACGAGTAAGTTGCGCCTCTCGCTCCAACATTTCGCCTTGCACGCGAGCGAGATCCCGCCCCACTTTCTCCGCTTTGAAGCTGTAGACCATGGCTTCTCTATGGCCCGCCTCAATGGCCGAGCCCAGCAAGCTCAGGCCCTGCAAAATCGATTGACATGTTATAAATATATATATACATAGG
>NC_027751.1:21785472-21786595 GCF_000695525.1 Brassica oleracea var. oleracea | reverse complement strand
CATCGAAAATTCTATGTCGCCAAGATCGACATCTTTTCCCTTCCGAGGGCTCGACTCCGGCTGTCATCCATCGAAAATTCTATGTCGCCAAGATTTGGAGTCGCTTCCCGTGTCCGCAGCCAAAGCAGGGCCGGGTTGCACGAATCTCAGTGCCTTCCGAACCCTCTTCGGCGTAAAAGAAGTCCAGAAGAAGGGACCATTCCTGAGAAGATCCCTCACCGCAATGATGTCCTCAGGGAACGAAGCAAGAGGGTTGATGAAGGGACGATCATTCGGCAACCTCTGGAATAGTGGAATGCAACCCTCTTCGACGGACGCAGCGTCTATACGAACAAAGAAAAAGAAATCCTTCCACGAGTTGAAGTTTGAAATGAACTTCTTAACCACTGACATAAATTTCCGAGGGACCAACCTATGCTTATCCGTATCTGTGACAAGTTGAAGCCTCAAAAGCGCTTCATAATGATCGACGGAAAGGGAAAAGCCATGCTCGTAGCTTAGGATCAGGATCCCAATAAGATGCTGAATGGCAAGGGGAGTCAACTGGCTTATCGCAACTTCGAAACGGTCCAACACTCGGACGAGAATTTCGGGTATTGGGAACCATAGGCGACAACGCACTACGAACGCCTCGTAGCAAGTGAAGTAACCCTCTGGGGGGCTGTTAGCACATTCCCCACGGCGAGGAACCCGGAACTCCACAACTTCCGGGATATGATAGAACGATCGCATGATCGCAAGAAACTTGTCGGTACTTCTGCTTGCATCCCCTTTCTCGACTCCACGATGGGTCAGGACCGGGAACGACTTCTCCTTGGGAGGGGAGTACCAAGTGAGGCACGAACTCCATCTTCGGAACAATGAGCTCTTCGTAAGCACTCGCGGATGAAGACCCTTTTTTAGCAATCTTTTTCTTGCTCGACATCTTTAAACTTCTCCTAAGAAAATAGAGGAAAAGGGTGGAGAGAAAGAAAGAATTTTTTTTTTTCTTAAGAAAGATCTTAGAGATAGACAAGAAAGTGAAAAAATTATGAAACAAGTTACCTCCCTTCTTATAAGCATGAGGATTTACTGTTCAAGCTCGGACTTTCGGATATTAATTCCATCCATCACGCCTAACTTG
>NC_027751.1:21782157-21784604 GCF_000695525.1 Brassica oleracea var. oleracea | reverse complement strand
AATATCTCCATTTTTATGCTATGACGGCTTAAGGGCAGAAGAGTAAAAGCGTAAACCGACCTTGGAGCTAGTATATATGGAGTCCTAGGCGAGGAGCATGGCAGAGGACTTTTCAGAGCAAACTTAGCACATAGAGCAATTTAGGCAATTTTCCGTTTTTGTTATTTCGAGCTGTGACTCAATTAGTTTTAGCCGTCTTAGGGTTGCTAGAACTAGGAATCTCGCCGACAGCTCTCGAGCCCAGGCTTATACCTTGTTGTAAATGCTCATACGTAGATTCGGAATAAGATCTACTTTGCTCTCTTTTTCGATTTCTTATTCTTATCGTTGTTATTCTCGTGATCTGATTGCTTGACGTGTGGTAATTAGCAGATATCTGGGTCCTCTGGGAAATTAGGGTTTTCCTAGTTTCCTTATTTAAACGGAAATCGACAGTGCGAATTTCGGTTCCCACAAGTAATAGTGGAGGATATTGGTCATTAAGCAGGGACTGCTTGTCTATGGTGAAGGCCGCAGGGTCTTCTTGGTCTGCAATTGATGGTCCCGATTCCAGGGTCAGTCGCTGGGTGCCTCCTGATCTGTAGTTGAGGGTTCCGGTTACCAAGGTTGGTCCTTGAGGAACCGAGGAAGATGTTTGGGATTTATAGCTGCATCCTTCAGGGGGGATTGCCTACGTACCCTTCAAGGGGGGATCAAGCCATTCGTAGTTCATGTATTGGAGGAGGCGTGGAGCCTAAGTGGGCGCGTAGCCTAATGGGCACGTGGCCCTTGTAGGTGATAGGAGTCATCTGTTCTATGGGGCACATGGCCGAAACAGATGGTGGAGGAGTCAATATGCTGCAGGGAGCATGGAGCTTCGATATGCTTTGATGAGCATGGAGTGTCCCTGTCGGTGTGCTGGAGATCGTGGCCTGAGCCAGTATGTGGAGTTGTAGGCGTGCTGCAGAGAGTATAGGACGTCACCTTCATGGTAGTAATCACCGGGATCAGCCTGTCATAGACCTCTCCTAGGAGAAGGTCTTCTCGGGGTGAAATATAGCCTTGGCGGCTGTCGAATTCGTGAGCTCTGGAGCTGGATGTTTTCTCTCTTAGATGGACGTGTTCCCATAGATGGACGTGTTCCCCTCCTTTAGGTTTTGAAACCTATATTTATGATGGAGGTCGTGCCTTTCTCTTGGGGTTTGGAAATATTCCTTATATCTCTTGATGTTTTCTCTCATAGATGGACGTGTTCTTCTCCCTTCTTTAGGTTTAGCGACCTCTCTTTATAGTGGACGTCGTGCCTCTCTCTTAGTGTTTGGAAATATTCTATATATCCTTAGATAATAGAATCTTTCCATTCTTCTCAAGGGCGGCTTATCATATTGGAATACTTCCTCTTTCTCTTGGATTTAGGAAGATTCCTTCTTCTCTAAGCTGGTTACCTGATAAATTGAAGATTTCCATTTATCTTAAGGTATGAGAAATCACTTGGCCTGGAAGACGGAAGAAGGTCCCAGACCTGGGGGCAGGGACCCGGGACCCAGAGGCAGGAACCCGGACCCTGGGGACAGGGACCTAGAAGACGGAAGCTGGAGTAATCTCTTCATGGAATATTTTTCCCCAACAGTTTGCCCCTTATTTTCTGGCTTCATGTTTGAAGGCAGGAAATAACATGACTTTCTTCATAGAACTTTATAAGTCGCACCGTAGTATCACGTTGCCTTTGTTGATCGTTCTCAGATGTACTTGCACTCGGTGTGAAAGGATTTGCAGCCTGGTTGGAGATGTATGACCTTTGATTCGGATGACCTGGAAGTGGAGAATCAGGAAGGACCACAATGCAGGACCTAGTAAACGCTCTAACGGTGAACATCACCGTCGTGCGAGATCAGGTCGGGCCTGTAGGATTTTCTTCTTCTCCTTTATAAGGATGAGACATTGCCCCTATGGTGGGGATTTGCCGGAGTTGGCAGAAAGTTTGATGAAGAAGCCAGGAATGCCTGCATAAAGGGTGATGCTTCTGCTCGTACCCAGGTGCTTGTGCTTCTCCTGTGGCTGTACTCAGCCTTAGTACAGGCCTGACTTCAGTTTGCGTTTTTTGAGGCTCTCTGGCTCCACGAATCGTGTGGAGGAGTGTATGGGTCAGGACCCAGGAATTCTAAGAGGGAGAATCTTTGCGAGACTAAGGACCAGGGGGATGAGTAGGTTTAGCAAAACCCGGAGGCCGAAACTGAGGATTCTAATGCTTGATTCTACCGGCCTTGCGTGTTCCTCTCCGAGCTCGTAAAAACTATTTTAAATATGTTTTTCAATTAATATTTATTAAAACTATTTTTAAATATGTTTTTTTAATTTATATATTTATTATAACTAATTTTAAATATTTTTTCGATTAATATTTATTTAAACTATTTTTAAATATGTTTTTTTAATTTATATATTTATTATAACTAATTTTAAATATT
>NC_027751.1:21733081-21781268 GCF_000695525.1 Brassica oleracea var. oleracea | reverse complement strand
TTTTTTTTTCAAAAACTCTGAATGTTTTATTTTGGTATGTACAACTTTGAATATTATCTAATATGTTTTCTATTTCAATTTTAATTTTATATTTTCGAATTTCAATTAAAAAAATAAATTTTTAATTTTTAAAAAAAAATTATTTTTTGAAATATTCCGAGGAAGTGTATCCCTCGGGATATTCCGACGACAACTTCCTCGGAATGTTCCGAGGGCATATCTCCTCAGAATATCCCGACGGATACACTTCCTCGGAATATTCCGACGGCAAAGGTTTCTCGGAATATTCCGACGGCCGAGGTTCGTCGGAATATTCCGATATCTCTTTTCTCTCGGAATGTTTCCGAGGACCGTTCCATCGAAAATATCCGAGGAGATACCGACGAACAGTCCTAGGAAATTTTTCTTCGGAATGTCCTCGGAATCTTTACTTCTCGGTATTCCCTCGGAATTTTCCGAGGAAATTCCGAGGAAATTTTACTTTCCGATGAGAAATTTCCGACGACCATTCTCGTCGGTATGTCCTCGGAATACTGTTATTCCGAGGACATACCGACGATATTTGTCGTCGGAATACCGGTGTTTTCTTGTAGTGTCGATGTATTTGGTACCTGAAAACATATCTATAGTAAGTGAAAACTTATTCCAATTTAGGCCCTCTTCTCAGTGCAATTTCACCTAATCTTCTTCCATATCCGTCTTCTAATTTTAATACAGGAGTGCGAAACAGAAGCCACGAACCAGGACGAGTTAGTCTGGTGATAAACGGCTTGCAGCTGCAAGTACGGCCCCGGGTTCGACTCGCACTGGCCACCAGAGAATTTACATGCGGACTTGCTTTGGCGCCCGAGACCGAAGACCGTTGCCTGGCCATGACCCACCCTCGGGTGTGCGTCCGCGCCGCTAAAGGCTCGGTCTCTAGTCTGAACCACCACGGTGGGGCCAGGACACTCGTTGAAAAAAAAAAAAAAAAAAAAAAAACAGAAGCCACGTAGCCAAGGCTCCCAACACTCGGGTAAATAGTTTTGTCTTAAAACCACTTCTTATGATTTATACACTCGTTTTAATGAAGTTTACGTTAATCTTCTTCTGTATGACATGGCTTGGAACCTAAGCTACAGGCTAAAGCTCTTACAATCATGGCGTTATCTATGGAGTTCAAATACAGCTATGTGATGATATTTATATCATACGAAAAATCATGTTTTATGATTATTTTTGGGGAAATATTATTTGACTATTTGAGACTAGACCTGGGAATTTCGGGTATCGGTTCGGTATTTCGGATATAGCGTTGTTCGGGTAGAGAGTTTGAGGATCCATTTACTACATGTCCTATTTTCGGTTCGGTTTGGATAGTTTTGGGTTCTGTTCGGATATTAAAACTAGGAACTAGAAAATACCTGAAAAATTCGGCTCTCATTTGGTTCCGGTTCTGGTTTGGGTAATTCAGGTAATTCAGATAAAATTTCGGTTATTTAGGGTAAAATATCAAATAACTAGGATGATTTAAATAAAAATTCTGGATATTGCGGATTACTTTGGATATTTCAGATAAAACTATCTGGATAGTCTTAGATATAGTCGGGTAGTTCGGATACTTTATAATAATTTAGTTATTTTAAAAAAAAAATTTGATACTTTTAATAGATGTTTAAATTATAATTATATATTTAGTTATGTTATATATATAAGTAATATTTTTATACATTGGAGTCCCGGTTAGGTTTGGTTATTTCTGATATAGAAGTATCGGAAACATTCGGGTATTTGAGGGTTTCTGTCCGGTTTCGCTTTCGAGTATTTTGGTTCTGTTCCGGTTCGGTTCTTTGGTTCCGGTTTTTTTGTCAAGGCCTATTTGAGACTATTGATTACAAATTCTAAAAATGTCTTGACTTTTGGGTTGCTGAGCTAGAGAGTTGTTAGTAATTGAAAAATATGAATTCGTCAACAGCAGGGTTCGAAACTCAGCGGGCGAGCCCAACAGATTTCAAGTATGTCTCCTTAACCACCTCGACATATTGACAATCTATATTATTAAAACTAAAGAACTTTTTCATTTTTTTTTGGAAACATGGACAGCAGTACAAAAAAAATGTATAGTGTTCATTTAGTAATTTCATTAATATAATTACATTAATTGTCTTTCTGTATTTCATCTAGTTTAACAATGTCATTAATTATATTACCTTAACAATACATCACATCATTAAACTTTTTTTGTCATCAACTTATACAGACTCATACTGACTCTGTGAACCACACCTGGAGATCTTGATCCATGTGAATGACAAAAAATGGTTATTTTTTGACATTGCGTGGTAGGCTATTGCCTTTGAATTTGGTGTCCTTGGTACATAGATAATCTCTGATCGTATAAAACTTCATTTCAGGATCTTAATATCTTCCAAATAACTTGCAAATGCTGGTCATTCTTCTGGTTCTGAAACCATCTTTACCAATTGAGAACAATCTGTTGCAAATGTAACATGAAATTGACGTAAGTTTTTCATGCATTCCATTGCCCGGAGTAGTGCTTCTATCTCCGCATGCAGAGGAGTTAGAAAAGCCCGGACATTCCTCGCCCCCAACAACCCATCAAATCCTTCTAGAGTACTGAGCCAACCTTGTCCGGAGAAAATATCATTCTAATTCCAGGAACCATCTGTGAAACACCATCTTCGTGGGATTTATGGGAGAGTCATAACCTTGACCGGTGATACTCTCATGTTTCCGTCCAATACATGTGCCTCAGCCCAGAGTGTTGACTATGCTTCTGCCAATTTGAACGTGTCCCTAGGATCCATGCCCATATTACTAAAAACTTTATTATTCCTTCATTTCCAAATATACCATAGTATCCACGCTAACTGATGATCATCCATCTGTGGTGAAACTCTCCAGAAGAGATGATCCATATTTGTAAAGAGGGAGCTTGTTGGGAAAATAGATGGGTTTGATGGTATTTTGGAGGACATCGTATTTTCCATAGAATATGTTTTATCTTTGGGGGACACCGTATTTTCCAACAAAACGCCTTCAATGCATCAACTGTAGGTCCAAACATTAAAGATGGTCTTTCCCTATATGGGTAAATCCGTTCTATCCGATAACCTGATTTAACCGTATACTTCCCATTATTTGTAATAGTGCATATTTTTATTATATTACAAGTTTGTGCACTCTCCAAGATACCATCAAACTATTAATTATATTACCATAATAATAATAATAATAATAACAATAATAATAATAATAATAATAATAATAATAATAGTGCAGATTTTTATATTACCATAATAATAATAATAGTGCAGATTTTTATTTATTAATTTTCAACATTAAATTTGTGCCAATTATAAAATGAAAAATGTAAAAAAACTGGATTTTGCATATGGTTAAACGTTCGGTTTAGTTTGTTTTACTAAATTTATTTATTTATTTTAGTTTCAATTGGTCAAAAATTACGTAGCCAAAACATAATTCAAAGACATGTTTTTGTGAATAAAATAATAACTTAAATTAAAATAATAAAAGTGTATTACATTTATTGTCACTTAATTTTTCATTTAGTATAATTATTTCAATAAATAAAAAACTCTTTCTATTTTATTTAATTTAGCCAAACACATAGAAATAGTCATTTTTATTAGCTTATAAAATCAGTTAGGCATGAACATTGACCATCCATTTAGATACGAGTTGTTCTTTTCGGGTAATATGGTTATGTGTGGGTTTTGAGTTGGGTCTTTATGGATCTGGATGAGTTCAGTTCTGATGTATATGAACATAAAAATGTCTAAATAGCAAATGTATCTGAAACAGTTTTAATATTTGTACAAAAAATAAACATATTACCCGATTTGGTGTAGGTTTTTTGAATACAATTAGTTATATTACGATACATATAAAATATATAACACTAATTATTTAAAAAAAATCAATATATATATATATATATATATATATATATATATATATATATATATATATATATATGTGTGTAAAAACCAATTCCCGCGCGGATGCGCGGATCCATCTCGAATTGTAATCAAGTTTTGAACTATATTGCTTTGGATTATTTATCAACTTTAACAAAAGGAATGTAGAATAAGGCTAGTATACTACAACAAGCAAACAAGGAATTACATGTAAAGCAATCCACGCCACAGACTCATGATATCAAACAGGAAAATTAACAACTATGTTGAAGGAATACGAACAAAGCACATTTGGACTGATAAAGTGACAAAGTTCATCTTGTGGAACTTAGCTAGATTCATAACCCCCCAAAAAGAACTTAACTAGCTCCCGAGAGGGTTGCTCATCTTGCTTTGCTCTCCTCTTTTCCTTTTCGAGTTTTCAACTGAATTTCAATCAAGCACCAAAGATTCTCTTCTTTCTCAAATAATCAAGAACAGTTTCTTCTTACTCTTAATTATCTATGCAAGATTTCTCCAAAAAAGAACTTTTTTTCTCAAAATGGAAGTTAGCAAAAATTTATGAATTTTTGAAGAGGAAATGATATTAAGAAGGAGAAATATCTAGGATAACACAAAAATATTTACCATAAAATAGCATACATAAAAAACAAAATAACATTCATTAAAGTGTAGAAAGACATGTACATACCTAAGGTTAATGATTAAAAATTAGGATAGATTTTTGGTGAGGGGTTATAGGGGTTAGGTTTAGGATTTAAGATTTAGGGTTTAATGTATAAACTTAAAATGATTATTTTGTAAATGTTTTATTGTAAATGTTTTTAAATAGTTAGCTATATTAAATATATTATTCATTAATGGTACCTTAGTCTTTTATTCTTTAATGAATGTTATTTTGATCATTTCTTCCTTTTTTTTTTATTTTGTGCTAAAAGTTTTAGTATTTGTTTAAAAAAATAATTCCCTTAAATTTTAGTCTATACGTACTCTTTGAGAATAGGCAAACAAGCATATTAAATCCTCTTTAAAGTTAGCGTAAAATTAGAAAGAGTTATATGTATGAAAATTTTCATTTTTAATAGATTATTTACTGAAAAAAAACTGGAATAAAATAAGGACAGTTCTCTAAAATTGCATTTTTAAAAGTTTCAAAAAATTAGCACTCAATGATAAAAATTCTCAAAATAACTTTCATTTGAAAGAAAACCCATTAGTTTACTCTAATTTCTAGACCTTAATCCGATTGAACCTATTTAGGTCTAAATTTTTAATCTTTGATTAATACTTTATAAGAATAATTTTCGTGTGTGCTAATTTTTTCAATAAAAAACAATTTAATGCTAAATGACTGTATTTCTCATAAAATAGTACGTCCCAAAGAAAATAGAAAACATGTGTAAAATAATTTTTCTCGATTACACATAAAGACACTTTTTGTCTTTCCTTTACATTGAGAGTCACTTTCCACTTGTGAGGCACTTTCTGGTGGGACCTATGTGTACTTTTGACAAATTTGTCCTTATGGAAAATGGCGAGTTGTGGACGACAAATTATGGATGACAAGTTGTGACGAATTGTGGATGACAAGTAACTTGTGAATATATGAATCAAAGAAATGCAAAGAATATGTATGACGGTTTACTTCTACTATTACAAATTTGAAATCCTAAAAAAATTTGATATGTACGCAAAATATGTAGACGAATAAGAAAATTAAAAAATTAAAAATGTGGATTAGTGAAAATGTGAACAAAGAAATGCGGGCCATTAGAAATGTGGACTCAGAAATGTGGATGATATAAATATAGATACGAATTCATGTGGACACTATTTTTCTATAATGTGAACAAATTTTTGTGGATGATTTTTCATCTGCTAATCACCAAGGTTCTTTAACTTATAATATAATAATTTATGTATAAGAGATGTGAGATCATATCTTCTTGATGAGTTTGAACAGAGAACGACAAAGTTTGAAATCCCAAGCTCGGCACAGTGAAGAAGAAGAACGGTGCCAGATTGGAGTGGTGAGCACGAGTTATGGTTCCAACTCTCTAACGGTTTTATCTTTCGATCTGATGTACACCGATCTGCTGGAGACTTCCCCGGTGACCACATCCAGTCCAACACAACTAGCTCTTGATCTCCGATAAGACAGCTGTGACCGAGCTCCAATGGATAAGACAACTCTAATTTGTTGATGTCCACATCTAATCTATAATTCTATTATCCACGTTTTGGTGTCCACGTCCACATTTAATTTTGTTTACACTTTAATATATATATGAAAATGGATCTTAAAAGATAGAGAATTTTATATATAATTTATTATGATAATTATTTTTATTTAATATATTTTAGAATTTGAGATAAAAGTAAATGAAAACATAAGGTGTAATAAGAAAAACAATAAAATGAAATAAAAAGAAGAGAGAGATTTGTGTGATGGGAAGAAAGCAAAAAGTTCTTTTTTCTTTAGTCTAGGTCATAAGAATCATTTCTACAAAGAAAAGTGTGTCTAAAGTGGTAAGTGTCACGTAGTGTAATTGATATGTGAGAAAGTGTCTCTACAAGTAAAAATCTCATATATTATCACTAAATATGTAAATGACGAAAGATATTCAGTCAGCCTGATTGTTTGGACCGACGACAAATCTATAGCGTGAAGCCCACGAGGTCGCGTTTTGCGGGTCCCTTCTCTCCTTCCTCGCACCAATCACCGACCTTCGTATCGTCTCCTGCCTCCAAAACCCAGAACCTCCCTCCACGAAACGGCGACTTAGTGTACCCTAACACCGACTCAAAATCGATGACACAATGCTCCCGTGTCTGAAAACCATACCGAACAACAAACTTTCTTCTCGAGAAGCTCCTCTCTCGCCATGACCCTCTTCTCTAGGTTCGTCTCTGCTTCACCTTTTATAATCCGATTCGCTTTTCCTTCCCAATTTTCAAGGAGATTGCTCAAAATTGATTCCTAGGTTTTAAAAAGTTACAGAGTTTCAACCTTTACCCTTTGATCCTTCTAATGTTGAATCCTTTTTGGTTTCCTGCAGATTCTTGCTCACTAAAGTGGTTACCAGATACACACAATGTCTCTACTCTAACCAGAAACGTGGAACATCTCTCAAGGTTTCTCTTGTTTTGCCTCAGTTCAGAAATTTTAGTAATGGGCATCGTCAGAATCATTCATTGGCCCTTCTCCCTTACGCTAAAGGAAGGTCTTTAGGTAGTCGTCTTCTCAAACGAAGCTATGTAGTAGTTAAGCAACATGCTCAAGTGTCTTTGAAATGGCTTCTTCATAGATACTCTACCCACCAATGGAACTTCCCTAGGATAAGCCTGGTTGCTCAAGCGTTCTGTTTGTCTGTAGCCCGTTCGAACTTGTTATTACCTGGTGTCTTTGCTCTTACTTATAGGAAAGTGGCATGGGCGCAAAGGCCGGCTCCGAGTCCGGTTAGAGTACGGTCTCCTCAGCAGTTTTCTCTTTATACGAGTGCGGTTCACATCCCTGTGGTTATCTCTACTTTGTTTATCTCTGCGATTAAAAGTGTGGTTCTGCTCGGGAGAGCTCTCTATTTAGCAGTTTTGCTTTCTCCTAATCTTGTAATGGCGCTGTTGGAGTTTTCATGCGGGCCTCGGTTTAGAAAGCTACGGCATGAGGTCCTCCATCGAACTCTGGAGAAAGCTGGTCCTGCGTTTATCAAGTTTGGACAATGGATCGCCACAAGACCTGATCTGTTCTCCAAGGACTTGTGCTTACAGCTTTCAAAGCTTCACAGTAATGCCCCTGAGCACAGCTTCGAGTTCACCAAAAGAACAATCGAAAATGCGTTTGGTCGTAAGCTCTCTGACATATTCGAGGAGTTTGACGAGGCGCCAGTCGCCTCTGGGAGCATAGCTCAAGTCCATAGAGCCACTCTGAAGTTTCAGTATCCAGGACATAAGGTTAAGTCCTCTGAAGTTGCTGTTAAAGTTAGGCATCCTTGCGTTGAAGAAACAATGACGAGAGACTTTGTGATAATTAAAATGGCGGCAAAGTTAACTACTTTCGTCCCGGGTTTGAACTGGCTTAGGTTGGACGAGTGTGTGCAACAGTTTAGCCTCTACATGTTGTCTCAAGTTGATCTCTCAAGGGAAGCTTCTCATTTGAGTCGGTTTATATACAACTTCCGTGGGTGGAAAGATGTCTCTTTCCCTAAGCCTGTCTTTCCACTTGTGCATCCCTCCGTTTTGGTTGAGTCTTTCGAGCATGGAGAGAGCGTGGCTCGTTATGTGGATGGCTCAGAAGGACATGAATGGCTCAAGTCTAAAGTAGCTCATATCGGAACTAATGCTCTCTTGAAGATGCTCCTGGTTCTGCCTCTTGAATCCTTTCATTTCAGTTACTTGTATAGCTTAAAAGAAACTCATCTCATTCTTGTTTTTTCAGGTGGACAACTTCGTTCACGCAGATATGCATCCCGGGAACATTCTTGTCAGGAAGAACGGTGCTCGAAGAGGTCTGTTCAGATCGAAGAAGCCGCACATTATTTTCCTTGACGTTGGCATGACTGCAGAACTCTCGAAAACCGACAGAGACAACCTACTTGGTTTTTTCAAGGCGGTTGCACGTAGAGATGGTCGGACTGCTGCAGAAAGAACACTTAACTTATCTAGACAACAGAATTGTCCTAACCCACAGGCCTTTGTGGAGGAAGTAGAAGAAGCGTTTAGATTCTGGGGAACAGCACAAGGAAAATCAGTTCACCCAGCAGACTGTATGCACGAGTTGTTCGAGAAAATGAGAAATCATAGAGTTAATATCGACGGCAATGTCTCCACCGTTATGTTTACAACATTAGTTCTCGAGGTGAGTTTTAAATATCTTATTTTTCTTTGGAATAAAGCATTCATCTTTGTGATTAAAGCAATGCTTTACAGTTTCGTACACATATAATACTGAGGTTTTTGAGCTATGTTTTAGGGTTGGCAACGGAAACTGGATCCAGGATATGATATAATGAGGACGTTACAGAAAATGCTGCTGAAAACGGATTGGATGAAATCACTTTCTTACACGGTCGATGGACTGATGGCTCCTTAGATTTGAAAAGGTTTAATCTTTTATTGTTTTTTGTACACATTTGAATCTTATTGAGAGCCTAGCTTTTCTTTTGACTTAGGAGTTGAAGAAACACATCTTCTACAGAAAATTTTAACAAAAGAAAAAGTTCATTTTTTGTTTTCTTCTATTCTTTTTTTGAGCTTAAGAAAACTATGAAACTGAACTCAAAAAAAAAATGTGTCTCAAAATTGATGAGTAAAACTCTTATTCCAAAGAGCCGTTACTACCAACATGTTATTACTTGAATGGAAATCATAGATAATCAACATGAATATTTAAGTTAGGATGAGATTAAATCCAGGCCAAACTTCTTATAATATAAATTATGATACTCATTAGTTTCCACGGAAAAACAACTGTCGAGAAATCTTTACGGAAAAATTAGCATAAAACAAACGAAATAGTTTCGAAAGTTTACGAGGCAATCAACGGAAGGAATGAGAACAAAAGAAAGGCATCACCACCCCTCATGAACTCAGTGCCGCCCAACAGCCTTCTCTCTCTCCACCATGTCGCCAAACTCCCCCTCTTTCCTCCATGTCGCTAAACACACACTCTCTCTCCTCCATGTCGCCAAACACACACACACACACACACTCTTCAATGTCTCCCAACACCTCTCTCATCAGGTCAATGTCGCTCAAACACCTCTGTCATCATGTTCTCTTTTGAATCTCGATCGAAATGTCTTCCGTTTCGTCGCAATCGGAGTTTCCGTCGAGATTTTACGAAAAAAACAAGCAAGACGTTGTTTTCTCGTAAAAGTTCAAGTCAAACATCAAGACGATAGTGGTTAACGTAACACCATCATATCCTCGACTAAATGAATTGATTTATATCAGTTCATAGGACCAACGACATAAAAACGTATAAGTCATAAATGATAAAACGGTCCAAAAACGATTTAAAACACGATGAAAGCCCACTTGTGACTTGGATCGAGAACCAGCCCATATTGCAAAGTCGGTTTACTTGGCTTGGAAAAAAAAAGGAAAAAGAGGATAAATGGAAGATTTTCAAGGATAAACTCAAATCTCGAGCAGATAAGAAAAAAATCTTCGGAGAGGATACACATGAATCATGGAAGATAAGGAAAGACAGCCGACGCTGAAGGCATACGTAAGCAAATCAGGGGCAGAAAAGGGAAGATGCCAATTTTAAGCTCTTAGAACTCTCTGCACTTAGAAACCTTAGGCATTATTCTCGACATGCTTAGTTTTCTATGGTTTGCACTCGATTACTAAACGGACTCGCAAAGGCAATTTGATATCTTGTTCAAACTTTGTAAGTTTAACTACGTTCGGCTTGATCCTCGAAAGGGGTAGTAAATATGAAGCCTTTTATAAGGCCCAGTCCGAAATCAGTAAAAATCTTTTTCGCATCTTTTTACGTCTTTTGCTAAACGAGTTGCGGCTCACATAGGTCTTCTCGACAGAGGTAGTTATGCTAGCGAACTTAGTTAGATTTTACTGCATATGTTATTTGATTTACGTTGTAATCCCATTTCCAGACGAACTTCCTATATGTTTTCGTCTCTGAAACGCTCATACGAATGTTCAAAATAAAGATCTATTTTTTTTCTGAATTCGTTTTGATGTCTTTCTGTATTTTCTGCATTTTTTGATCACTTATCATTGGCCCTCCCAGAGAATTCAGACCTCAAAGAAAGCTATGCTTTCTTCCGTTAACAAATTTGACAGTGCAAGTTCATTTCCCACATTCATCTAGATGGAAATGTAGTTAAAGAAACGAACATTAGTCCATTTAGATGATTCATCTGGATGGACAAACAAACAGTCGCAATAATATATGGATGTATCATTTGGATGAATCTTGTAAATGGATCATCTGGATAGAGATGATAAATGATGAAACGAACAGTCACTGAATATGCTTGGTTTAAAGTTCTTATAATATAAATTATGTTATTGTTAGTGAATTTAAATTTAAAGTTAAATTTAATATAAATTAAAGTTAAGTTTAAATATAAATTTCTATATATATTTTATTTATAATATTTTAATTTTAAAATATAAATTTAAAATATTTTTTAAAAAATATTTTAATTTTTATTATCTCGCAATCGCCTGTGTCCGCAAATGCTATGGGAACCAGGTTTAGATTTTAAGAGATATGGAACAGTATGAAATGATTTAAAGCGTTTTTGTGATTGTTGTAAAACACCAACAACCACTATCACCCATAAAATCTGTGTTTGCGGGTAGTACCAGAAAAACCAGTAAAACCCTTAAATGAATAAAAACCATAGCACTAGTGTTTTTTTCAGAGTTGTTAGAGCCAAACCTGTTGAGCTTGCTCTTGGAAGTGACTGAAGCTAGATCTCCGGCAACAGATTTTGCGCCTTCTTTCCATGCTTTTGAATGGTAGTATTTTACAATAGGCAGCTTAGCGAAGACGGTCACATATAAAATGAGACATCCTAACTGGATCAGTGTTGCTATTCTAATGGACAACACTACAAAAAAATAACAAATGATGATTAAGATTACCTATGTAATAAGATGTAACAAAAAGTTTAAGGAAAAGTTAGCAGCGACATTACAAGCGCCTTTTCGGAGACCATTAGAAGATTTATCGAAGATTGCTTTCGTAATAAGCCTTAAACCAGAGGTTAGAGATCCTGCTATGCCTAAGCCTCCCACGAACGCCTTAAATAAATATAAAAAATGATAGAAACTTTTATCTAAATTTATTTTAGTGAAGAGACAATCATTC
Organism: Brassica oleracea var. oleracea; assembly: GCF_000695525.1. Classification (NCBI taxonomy): domain Eukaryota; kingdom Viridiplantae; phylum Streptophyta; class Magnoliopsida; order Brassicales; family Brassicaceae; genus Brassica; species Brassica oleracea. Next base: position 21,769,481 of record NC_027751.1, on the reverse strand, counting down.
TATCACTAAAAGATCAAAACTAGACTTGTATGAAATCGGGGCACATGAAGGAAAAATCTCCAGCTATTCCACCTTGTACAAAAGCATCAACAAGCCCAAAAGAGAAACGATCAAACACAACACAATATATGCTCCTAAACTTTTGCTGCATATGAAGCAAGATCCAACTACACCAAACGGAACACAATGAATAAAAATCAGAGAGTTGTATATCATGTTCGAAAAGATTTTGTTGAAAATTAAGAGTACTTACAATGATCAGACAAATTGTACCAGCTGTATAAAGGCTGTACCCCAAAATGTTACGAAATCGGGTATGAGCTTAGCTTCTTTATAAGCAAGTGTTGATATAAACACATTTGCAACCAATTGGTAAACTATTGTAAGAACCCTCGAGGGATGATATTTATGTTTGTTAAACCAAATAGAAAAATGAATTGAATTACTAGGATATGTAACAATTGAATCGAACTGTCTTAATGTAAAAAACAATCAGCTTGTATAGGATCATACCAGGAAAACTTGATAATAGTAATCGGTGATGGTCAGCAGAAAGAATGAGACATCCTAACTTGATCAAAATCCATATTCCTATGAGCAATACTACAAAGAAAACGACACATCTTATATATTAAAACATAAGTTACAACTTTAATTCATGTGTGATATTTTTAAAAATGGACCTAATGGACTTATTCCTAGAAAGTCATATTACATTTAATCTCTAATCTTATCATTTAAATTTTGGGCCAACCAGAAATTTTTATTGGGCTATCAATAATTGAATTTAAACAATAGATGATCCATTGGATTTATAGATAGTATAAATTAAATAGATATAATATAATGTTTTAATACTATACCTTCATATGTTAATTATTAAAATATTTATCGATGTTAAATTTTAAAATTATGAAGATTTTTTTTTAAAATAACAAAAATCATATTATCTAACAATGATTAATCTTTATTACCTTAAACCAATGATTTTTTTTAAACTATATAGTTTATTTTAAAAATTAAACAAAAACTAAATGTTTAATTATTTACTCGATAATATAAATTTGTGAAGCGAAAAGTTTAATTTTTAAAATTTTTTGTAAATTTGTGAAATGTTACAATATTTTTGAATATGACAATAAAACAATATTTTACTAATCTTTATATATATAGTTACGATTTTAATAATGAAATAATAATCCAAAAAAATATATATAGAAGATTATTGGCATCAAAATTATATTTAAACTTAATATTTTATTTTTAACTTGTTCAGTTAAATGATTATGCTTTTGTTTTAAATATTGGCTAATAATGGTCAAATAATCTTTATGCCTAGTATCAAAAATGAAAAAAAAGCAAAATATGAGTATACTTTTTGGAAAAAAAATAAGCAAGAATAAGTAAATACCAACTTTTATTAGTCCTCACCAAAGGATATCAACTTTATATAATATTGGTTTTCATAGGACAAAGGATCAAAATCATATTTATTGACATCAAAATCAGGTAAATTACCAACTTTCATTAGTCTTTACCAAATGGTATTAAGTATTAACTTTATATTTACTTTGGTTTACATGGGCCAAAATCATGTTTATTAGCACCCTCGAAGGATGATATTTCTGTTTGGTACAAAAAAAAGAATTGAATGAAAAGGATATATAACAATTGAATCGACTTGTCTTAGTGTCAAAATTTAGCTTATACCAGGAAAACTTGATAATAGTGATTGATGATGGTCAGCATTGCATTCCATGCCAGGAGAGAACCTACTCATAGAATACAACACACGAGTCGTGCTAAATTTTTGCCATGTCCATCTTCAAAATTCAATTATCATATACATTTTGCACAGGAAGTAACATATGCTGTAGAAAATATGGATTGATGATTTATATAGAATTGTATATCTACCTCAAGCCTGTTAGGGATATCCTCTGGATTACTCACCAAACGATCACAAATCCTGCCAGAAATGTAGAATATATCAAGTTTACATTTGTTTGGTTCCAAAACTTTCAGCCTCTTCGACTTCCATTTTCAGATATTACAAGGGAAAATTCCATAAAAATACACCAACTAAATTTTGTTAAGTTTTTTAATATTCAAATTGATTTTGTTACCTAGTTTAACAACCAAACTAACTATTTTGTACATTAGTACACTTACTTTTAAAACTGTGCTCATTTTAATACCCAAACTCTACTAATTCTAATCAAAAATATTAATAAGTTTCAAACAAAATTAAAAAAATTCTAAAATTCAAAATTTAATTTTGAAAATTTCAAATTTTATTTTAAATTTTAAAATTGTAAGAATAAAATTAACTAAATTTAGATGATATTTCTTTAAGTAGGAATCAGATGGAAGATAGGAATGGATGGGCATTTCACTAACAATGAGAAATATACGGTACAATCTGGGTATCAAGTGGAACGAGTCTATCCACCAGAATTTTATGGACCAACAGTGGATATACTTAAAGCCTACTGCTGGAAAGTGAGGTGTCCTCTGAAGATAAAGCATTTCTTATGGCAGTTACTTTCAGGTTGTGTAGCGGCAACGGAAAATTTAAAAGCAAGAGGAATATAAGGAGATACATGTTGTGCACGGTGCGGAGACCAGGAGGAATCAATTAACCATTTGTTCTTTGAATGTCCTCCAGCACGGCAAGTGTGGGCGCTATCTAAGATACCATCGAATCCAAATTTTTTTCCTACAGGTTCTTTCTTCGCCAATATGGATCATCTCTTTTGGAGAGTTAACCCAAAGATAGATGACCATCAGTTTGCATGCATGTAATAAAGAATCAGAGATGGTGCTTCACAAACGATTCCTGGAAAGATAAAGACATGTTTTCAGGGCAAGGCTGGTTTAGCACTTTACCGGGTTTTGATGGGTTGTTAGGGGTAAGGAATATACGGGCATGTCTCTCACCTCTTCATTCGGAGTTGGATGCATTAATATGGGCAATGGAATGCATGACAATTTAAGACAGTTTCAGGTTACGTTTGCAACGGATTATTCTCAATTGGTGAAGATGGTTTCTTAACCCGAAGAATGGCCAGCATTTGAAAGCTACCTGAAGACATTAAGCTTTTAAAAAGAAATTTCCTCAGCTCAGAAATCATTCATTTACTTAGGACGGCGAACCTAAAGGCGGATAGCTTAGCACGCAGTGCTCGGAAACAACCGTCATTCGTCGTACACATGAATGCAGAGTTACCAATTTGGTTTACAGAGTCAATATGAGCCTGTGAATGTTTGCTGTCAAAAAAAAAAATTAGATGATATTTTAAAAGTTAGAAAACATTATTTCGAAAAAAATAAACAACTAATACATTAATTAGTTTGTAACAAGCTGTCTTTGTGTTTGAGATCATGTACATTCTGGACACACCAAAGGGTGTATTTAAATTTTATATCGCCTTAGTTTATACTCATTATCATCAACTCATGAATTCAAATTCATGAAATATTTATTGAAAGACTCATGTGTAAAGAGGAAGCAGAAGTGGAGTACTTCCATACGATTTCAATCATAGTTTGCAGATGTGAATATCATAACTTAACATACTTTCGTGAAAATTAGGTGTCTGCTTCGAGAGATGCAATCGCCTAATAAACTATCAATTGTAAGCTTCAATTTTAGAGAAAGGAATGGATTCACTTCAATTTCTGTTTTCATTAGACCCTTTAAATAGAGTAGCTTAAAACATATTTCTGCGCTGAAAGTACTTCTTTGAGGAAATACAGTAAATAAAAAAATATTCATTCATATTGTTGAATCTAAATAAAACACAAATGCAAAGGTGAATTATTTGAAAGAGTTTATTAGAATATCTGAGATCCAGCACAAGGAAAATAGTAAAGAAATAAGCTTAAGTGACGGTAAACTCGTCAGGAACAAGTTTAAAGCAGTGATTCTATAACCCTAGTTCTTGCGCTGCCTTGCGACTTTCTCTCTATTTATAGGTGGAAGTTGGCTAGGTCTTTTTTTCCTTTGCCGCCATAGTTTTCTTCAACCGCATCTCTTCTTTCTTTTGGCCGAGTTCATTTACATTATGGGCCTTGTCGAGGGAAAAATTCTGTCTCCAACAATAATTCCCGTTCCCCCAATTCTTTGAGAGAAAAATTCGATCTCAATGAGTTACAAATAATGAGTTCATAGAGCAAATAAACTCGGAGCTATGCATCTTCAAATCTAATTGGATCAAAATGTGATCTCGGTTTGGCTGTAAATGTAATCTTAGTTTAACTAAAATTTTTAGTTTGGTTTGATGTCAGACAACTTATCAAGTGTTTCAATAATGGGAATTGTTGTCACCTTGAAATATGGAATGTCTCCTCAACTCCTAGGTCTACTAGACCTAATGATGATGTCTATGTAGGTTTCGCATTGCTTCTCCTATAGATATAGTCTCCTCATATCATTTCTCCTTGAACGAATTCAAATTCATGACATATTTATTGAAAGACTCATGTGTAAAGAGGAATCAGAAGTGGAGTACTTCCATATGATTTCAATCATAGTTTGCAGATGTGAATGTCATAGCTTAACTTACTTTCGTGAAAACTATGTGTCTGCTGAGAGATGCAATCGCCTAAGAAACTATCAAATACAAGCTTCAATTTTAGAGAAAGGAATGGACTCACTTCAATTTCTGTTTTCATCAGACCCTTTAAAGAGAGTAGCTTAAAACATATTTCGGCGTTGAAAGTACTTCTTTGACGAAATACATGTAAATAAAAACAATATCCATTCATATTGTTGAATCTAAATAAAATTCAAATTCAAAGTTCAATTATCTGAAAGAGTTTATTGGAATATCTGCGATCGAGCACAAGGAAAATAGTAAAGAAATTGGCTTAAGTGACGGTCGGGAACAATTTTAAAGCAGTGATTCTATAACCCTAGGTTTTACGCTGTCTTGCGACTTTCTCTCTATTTATAGGTTGAAGTTGGGAATCATTGTCTCATTGAAATATGGAATGTCTCCTCCACTCCTAGGTCTACTAGAACTAATGATGATGTCTATATAGGTTTCGCGTTGCTTCTCCTATAGATATAGTCTCCTCATCTCATTTCTCATAGCTTGCTTAGCCTCCAACTAACTTTTAGTTAAGCTCTACATCGGCTCCAGTTCCAGTCTTCAAGTCATGTACAAAGTTTTAATTCACGAAGCACTTGTTGTACTACTTCATGTAGTACTTCACGGTGGTACACAGACACCTCGAGGAGTTGTTTTTCTTCAGTTTCTAAAACTCATTCTTCACTGCACTAACAATCTCCCCTTTGATGATTGAGTTTTAGAATACAACACCCACATATTTTTTCAACTCAACCACCATGCTTCATGTTGTACTCTATCATCCCTCTTGCCTTCAGGATCTTACCAGTGACTTTGGTGACCCGTTCTGATACCAATTGAAAGTGCAAGATGGTTATGATATAGAGTAGTACGAGTACTATATCAAGAAGTACTACGAAAGATGAACACAAAAAATTTCTCAACAAAGAAATATGTCTTTACTTGATCTTAAACTTACAATTTTTACTTAACTAGAAAATACTATTCCTCACACGTTTCTATGATCCAACACATGATCTAAGAAACTCTCTATTCTATAACACTTTATGTTTCACTCACCATACAAGTTATGAAACCTCTTTTGCTATGAATACTTTTCTTTGTATTGATTCAGTATAACACTCCCCCAAACTAGTTATAATAGGTAGATTTCATGGCTCTTCCTAGCCAACTTCCAAAGAAATAAATATTTCTTTTCCTTAAAAGAAAACTTCATTTTTTTAATGTCAAACTTGTTATTAAGCAAACTCCCTTTTGCTTAATGAAAAAAGTCTATTTGTCTAGAAACAAATATTTTATTTCCTTTTCCAAGTTTAAATAGTCCAAACACGAACTCCAACGTAGCTTTAGCTTCATGAAACGCTTGTACTACCTCATGTACCACATCACGAACTGATACATAAGATCTCTGGAAATTGCATCTTCGTATATATGGATCTCTTGGTTTTTAAGAGACGTAGTTGGATTGTATTATAATAAAAACTTTGAAATTCGTCTTCTTTGTTCACGACATATCACTTTGTGATCTCAAAGTTATCCAGACGGCTTGGATCAGCCGGGTATTCTTCGACTAAACAATCAATTCTTGCATCTGCTATCCCTCATGCTATCAGTATATATTTGATTAGCAGAAAATAGAGTTTAAAATTGATTTAAAATTAAAACATGGGTCCAGCTTGGTTGGGAGGAACCCTATATCTATTAATAAAATTATATACCATAATTGATCGGCTTTGAGTTTAATAGTGAAATGAAAACCAAAAACGTCCAAGGATAAATAAACAAATCCAAAACTAAAACAAAGATATTATTATCGGTGCACGGATTTCTTTATTTGTTACACATTGCATAGAAATGGAAAATATACAAGTACATAATCATAGAAGGGTTTGAAAGGACACAAGTATCCACCCACTAACTTGACTAAGCAGAGATCAATGTGGGAGCTGAAGTAGGTAACTCGAATTCGACACACATTCTTACTATTGGCGCTTCAATTAATCCGACATCTGTATCAACCAGTTTAATAGAATACACATTTTTGGACTCGTCCTGCACAGTTATTTTAGTGGGCTGTTAGAAAGGCAACCCAAGTTGAGGCAAAAAAATACAAGGATTATGATTTTGCTTTTCAGTCTCAGAAAATAGTTATCGCAAACAACTGTTAATGAAACAAAACAATTCCAGGGTTCTTGTAGTGCTTTTATAATCATCTTTGCTAATTGTATATAAGACCTATCCTTTATATTAACGGCCTAAATCGTGAAAATATTTGTGCTCCGTTATATTATAAATATTTGTAGCTAACACAAAGTTACTTTTGATTTCAATAAATTAGGTGAGACGGTCCATCACAAATATTAGAGGTGCAGATAAGTAGTTAAGAGGAAGAAAAGTAAGCTAATAGATTCTCTTAGCAAAATAAAGTAAGCTAACAAATTCATATTTTTAGCCGTTAAAACCTAAAGCCATTTTCACTAGGGACACTAAAACATTCATTTTGGTAATTTTTGCATAAACAATTTTCAAATTTGACATTTATAGTCATACCATTTTGTTACGAATATAGAAAACTTCAGCAAATTTTGTGCTACAATACTCACAACACTGAACCTTATTAACATATTTTCTTTTTAAAAAGTATTAACTTAAATAAATATGGTCATAATTTTACTTGTTTACAAATATTTGAGGGGTCTTTTGAATTCATTTAGAGGCCAAATAGGTCATTTAGTGTCTAAATTCATCAACTTAGCATTTTAAGTTATAATATTCAGTTTTGCATTATTATTTTTCAGTTTTGCATTTACATTGCGTTTTTTTCATAGTTTCAGGGATTTAGTCTAAATGCATAAGGATGATTAGGACTTGAATGCAAAGGAGCTGAACCGAATGCAAGAAGTATTTGGAATCTCATTTGGTCGGTTATAAACCGACCAATCATGGAGTGCTCATGACCGACCATTTTGACGGTAATCACGAAACTTTTAGAGCATCGCCAACTCATTGCTATTTTCATTTCTATGTGCTAACTTAGAGTCAAAGGTGCTCTATCCCACCTCTATTTTCACCTCTAAAATAGAGATCGCTATTTTTTCTTCTATTTATAGAGGAAGAAATAGCATTTCTCTATTATAGATTCGTACTTTTTTATTTTCAAAATAGTCCTTTAACTTTCAAATTTTGTAGTTATAACCAAAATAATTATTTTATCGAGAAATACAGTTTTTGTAAGAATAGAATTATATTTTTTATTTACATAATAGTATTTTTTATAAAAATTTAGCTTAAAAAAATTCATAATTTTATGAAAATATTTTAGTTAAAAGTAAATAGGGTTGGTTATCAATTTTTATAAATAGAAGGTACTTCTTGTAAAATTAAAATATAATCTTTTGAGAATATTCATTTATAGAGGCAAAAATAAAAGAAATACATTAGAGTGAAACTCATCTCTATTTTATAAATTCTCTATTTTAGAGGTAAAAATAAGGGAATATATTGGAGATGGTCTTAAAATGGCGATATAGTCGTTTGCAAACCAACCAAAATAAGGTTGCAACTGGCCTACGAAATGCAGTTTGGTCATGACAAGATTAGGGTTTCATTTCTTTACCCTCATTTCTTATAATTTATATTTACATCAATTAAATTTTGATCGAAAAAAACTAGTTGGTTCCAGCAGCTTATGATGTGTGCGTAAACAAACTATAAATATTTTATAGTTTGTAAATAGACATTTAAGTTTAGGTGATATTTTAAAATTTTGATTTTTAAAATTTCAGTAATGTTATTTTCTACTAGTTAATCCCTTTGGAATGTGTTCATATGACTGTTAAAGTAGGCTATGCCGATGAACGAAACATGTGTTGCATAGGATTAAAAAAGATTGGGTACGTTTTTATTTTTGAAAATTAAGGTCTTAAGAAATCTTATTCTAACCAGTCGCTTTATATCTGTATAGTGTTGGTATCGATCCACACACATGCTACTATATTATTTATTGGATGCCTATTGATGTCTTTGCCGTTGACAAATATTGTTATAAATGAAGAGGTTTATGATAGAAAATTGTAGCCCTGCGACTTTGCCCTGAATCGAACCAGCCGAACCGAACCGAACCGAACATACATTTTCGGTTTTTGGTTCGGTTATGTTTTCGAGTTCTGTTTGGTTCGGTACTATTTTAAAAAATAATTCGGTTTTCGGTTCTGTTTTTGGTTTTTGGTTTTTTTTTTTTTTTTGGAAAAACCAAAAATAACCGAAATTAACCGTAAATAACCGAAAATCCGAGCAGAAAATAACCGAAAATAGCCGAATTTAACCGAAAAATCCGAGCTTTTTTAAAAACCTATACCGAAATTAACCAAAAATAAAAAAATCGGTTATTTTCGAAAATTTAGGTGAAAACCAAAAATAACCGAAAACCGAACCGAAATTTAATTCGGTTACTTTTGGAAATGGTTTTTAAAATTTCGGTTTATCGAAAACCGACGGTTCGGTTCGGTTTCGGAAAACCGAAGTCGCAGGGCTAGAAAATTGGTCAGGTTGCATATTACAAAACCAAAAATTTCTTTTTAAGAAGATTATCATATTAAAACATAGTTTTGTTTACACTTTTAAGTTCAAATATTATTTTATTTGTAAAATTCATTTTAATAGTTATTTTTAAAGTTTCTTTAAAACATGTCAATTTGTTATGAGCATTGCATTTTTAAAAAATTAGCCAAATCAATTACTTAAACATAACATTAGAAATTATAATGATCAAATTTTGTTTGTTCTCTTTTTAAATCATTTTTCTTCTTGATTTTTTGATGTTTATACTTTTTAATCTTATTGTTTTCATTTTCTAATTTTTTTTTAAATTGTTAAATTTATTTTAAAATTTGTTTACTAATATTATTTTGTACTCATCCACCTCAAATTTTAATTTATGCCAAATACACTTCAGATTTATAAAATAGTAAGAATAATGAAAGTCTAAGGCTTTGTGTGTTATTTGGCCTCAACTCCCCGGATACCAATAAATAAATAAATCATGTTTTTTTTTTGTAAAACGTGTTTGTAAAAGATGTAAAAGATGATTTGTATTGATACCTTTCTGTACATATTTATACAAGACAAAGGAGCTATTCTAGGACATGATTTATATGATTGATACACAATGATGTACGAGAATATATGATAGTAATGAGATGATATTGTTTCCTTAATACGCCCCCTCAAGATGGAGGTGCCTTGGCAACACCAATCTTGGATGACAGCATAGTGAATGGAGCACGAGAGAGCGGTTTGGTAAGAGCATCAGCCAGTTGATCTTTAGTGGATACATGGGCAACTCGGAGTATACCAGCCGAGACTTGATTTCTGATGAAATGAATACCGGATTAGCGCATAGATACGTTGCTCCCACATTGTCGTAGTAAATGACTGGAGGACCAGTTATGTTGATGCCGAGCTCTGTTAGTAACGAGCAGATCCACCTGAGCTCAGCTGATGTGTTAGCAACAGATCTATATTCAGCTTCAGTTGACGAACGTGCGACTCCTTTTTGCTTCTTTGATGACCAGGAGATAGGATGCCGACCAAGATATATTATATATGCATTTGTGGAGACGAAATCATCACTGTCCCCTGCCCAGTCTGCGTCCGAGTATGCGTGCAGCGAAGACGGATTTTGGCGGCTGAAGTAAAGACCATGTGAGGCTGTTCCTGCAAGATATCTCAACACACGCTTCACTGCTGACCAATGATCTGTTGTAGGAGTATGCATAAACTGTGAAAGTTTATTGACAGCATACGAAATATCGGGCCTTGTAAAAGCCAGATACTGGAGGCTTCCTACTGCTGATCGATACTCAGTAGCATCTGTAAGCCGTGTGCAAGAGTTGAGAGAGAGCTTGGGATGAGAAGCCATTGGTGTAGCGACAGGATGAGCATTCAGGAGTTTGAAGCAAAACAATAGATCAAGAATGTACCGCCGTTGTGTGAGGTGCAAGCCAGTAGATGTCCTGTGCGCTTCAATCCCAAGGAAGTAGTTGAGGTCCTCTGGTTCCTTAACTGAAAAATGAGTTGCTAGGGCATCCAGTGTATGTTGCAGCAGCACATTGTCATTTCCAGTGAGGATGATGTCGTCAACATATATTAGCATATAAAGGAGACTGGTTCCTTTCTTGAGAATGAATAAAGAAGTGTCTGCTAAAGAGTTGATGAAACCTGATTGAGTGAGAAAATTACTGAGTTCCTGGTACCAAGCTCTGGGTGCCTGCTTCAAACCGTATAGAGCTTTATGGAGTCGACAGACATGATGTGGATGATCAGCATCAACGAATCCAGGTGGTTGAACTGTGTAGACTTCCTCTGATAGAGTTCCTTGAAGAAAAGCGTTATTAACGTCCAATTGTTTGATCGGCCAGGAACGACTCACAGCAATATCCAGCACAAGTCGAATGGTCGTTGATTTTATTACTGGACTAAACGTCTCAGTGTAATCAATTCCGGGTAACTGTGTGTAACCACGAGCAACGAGACGAGCTTTATACCTGCGAACAGAGCCATCGGGGTTAAATTTGATTGTAAAAATCCACCGACAGCTAACCGGGTTCTGGTTCGGAGATGGTGGAACCAGGGAGAACGTTCCGTTCTTGACAATTGAGTTGAACTCATCGATGACAGCTTGTCTCCAGTTCGGATCAGCTAGGGCTTGGGCTATGGTTGTGGGGATAAAATGGTGGGATTGGGTTAGGTTAGCGGCGTAGGCATACTTTGAATTTGGTTTAGATATTCCACGCTTTGCGCGTGTAGCCATGGGATGTTGGTTTGGTTGGGTTGTAGTTTGCGGTGGAGAAGGAGATGTTTGATCCAAAATCGTCGGGGAAGATTGAGGATTATGAGTTTGTGGGCTTGAGTCAAGAGAGGTTTGTAGTTGGGCCGGGTTTGTGGGGTTTGGGTTTGAAACATCAACCTGGGCCTGAGTGTTTAGGTTTGTTGTTTCTGGGTTTGGTAAGGGTGGTTGGGCCTGGGTATTTTGGTTTGTAACTGTTTGGGTCTCTTGGGCCGAATTAAGAGGTGAGGAAGGCGTTTCTGTTTGAGCCGGAGTAGGTGAGGAGGAGGAAGGGGGCAACGGTGACGGATCTGAACTCGTGGGCTGCGGAGACTGAGGCGCTGACGGTGGTGGTGTACTCGTCGGAACTACAGTAACCGGCGGGAACCAGCTTTGGATAGGAGTAGGAGGAGAAGAAGAAGAATTTATGAGAGAGAGAAACGGGAAGATGTTTTCAACAAACCTGACATGTCGAGAGACATACAGACGCTTGGAAGTTGGATCAAAACAGAGATAAGCACTCTGTGTCAAAGAATAGCCTAGGAAAACACATTGAGTCGATCTGGTCTCAAGTTTATGGCTGCGATATGGTCTTAACCAGGGAAAGCAAAGGCATCCGAAGATTTTAAGCTTTAGGTAGTTTGGCTCTGTTTTTAAAAGGAGATGATATGGTGAATTGAGAGAAATAACAGGGGTAGGCATACGGTTTATAAGGTAAACAGCTGTAGAAAAGGCATAAGACCAGAAAGTGTTTGGGATTTTGGCTTGATGAAGAAGAGCGAGACCGGTTTCGACGATGTGTCTATGTCGTCTCTCGGAAAGACCATTATGTTCTGGGGTATGAGGGGGAGTAGTCAGGTGAGAGATACCTGTAGTTGAGAGAAAAGAACGTAGAGCTATAAATTATCCCCCATTATCAGAGAAAAGAGTTCCGATCTTGGTTTGGAACTTGTTTTCGGTAAGAGATTTAAACTTTATGAATGTTTCTTTGACATGGGATTTTAGCTGGAGAGGATAGAACCAGGAGTAGCGAGTGAAATGATCAACAATTATGAGATAGTGTTTGTAATTGTCGATGGATGTTACTGGAGATGTCCAGAGATCAGTAAATAGATATTCAAGAGGTCGAGTAGAAGAGATGGAGGTTTGAGCAAATGAAAGTTTCTGACTTTTATTAGAGAGACAATCCAAACATGAAATTTTTTTTGAAACAGAAGCTGAAATAGGTATAGAAAATTTAGATAAGATAGTTTTTAGAGTAGATATTGAGGGATGACCAAGCCTGGAATGCCAATCATTGAGAGTGGTTTTGGTGGTGGGAGTCGCATAGAAAGAAGATGGTGGAGATTGAACAGCCGGCCATTCATATAGTTCCTTATTTGTACGCCCTTGGAGTAACCGAGCCCCCGAGTTCAGATCTTTCACCTGGAAATGGGAAGGGAAAAATTCAACAGAGACTTTATTATTGTTGCACAACTTATAAACAGAGAGAAGATTCTTATGAATGTTAGGGACAAGTAAAATATTTTTGAGTGATAAGGGTTTAAGGTTTGTAGGGAGAGAGACAGAATCGGTATGGGTTATTTGGAGACCACTGCCATCACCGATGAGAACTTCTTCACCACCTGTGTATGGTTGATGAAGTGACAAGTTGTTCAAGTCGGAGGTGATGTGATGCGTCGCACCAGAGTCGAGAACCCACGGTTGATGAGCTGTTGTGTAGGAAAAAATTCGCTCGCGGTTGAGGCGTAGGAAGGAGAGCCGGCTGTGTTGTCTGCTGGTACTGGTGAAGTTGATTGCAGCGCTTAGCAGAGTGCCCCTGAAGACCACATATTTGGCATTTTCCAAGGTATGGCCTGAATGTCCTTTGATGACTGTTGTTTGGCGTATTGTTCCAGTTTTGATGTTGATTGTTGTGAGGAGCATTCTGCCAATTTTGTTGTGGGCGTTTGTTGTGTTTCTGAGCAGGACGAGAGCTATTGACATAGTTAGCTGAGATGGGAGCCACAACAAGAGGCGTGGATGTTAGGAGCTTAGCTTCAAAGTTGATCAATTTCTCATGGAGCTCAGTGAGAGATGGTGGAAGATCACGACCCTCTGTTTGCTCAATCACCGGTTTGTATTCATCAGGTAGGCCCTGGAGGATGTAGTCAAGCTTGTCTTCATGGTCGAGAATTTTTCCAAGAAGTGCCAATTGATCAAACCTTGAGGTGAGACCTTGCAGATATTCATCAACTGTCTTGGTCTCCTTCGTCCACTGCTTGATCTGATTCAGTAGTTGTTTGATATGACCGCGTGTAGGTTTGGCATAGGTGGACATCAGAGTTTTCCAGACGCTAGCAGAGGTTGATGCCATGGAGACCAGCGGTTGAATGGTTGGAGAGATAGCACCAAGGAGCGCACTGAATATCAGTTTATCTTGTCTTTTCCAGAGAAGAAAGGTTGGATTTGGTGCAGTTACGCCTTCTGTGGTGATGGTTGCATCAGGAACAGGCGCAGATTCATCAAGAAAATGAGCAAGTTCATACCCATCAAGGAGAGCATGAAATTGTCTGCTCCAAACAAGGTAGTTGGAAGCAGTAAGCTTAACGATGTTTGCCACGTTAATGTTGAGCAGCGAGGTGGTATTGGGCACAATGGTTTCTGCAATCAAAGTTGCAGTCGGAAACGTAGAACTGTTGTTTGAGGTAGACATGGTGAAAAGAAATAGAGGAGAAATGAAGAAGAAAAAAGATGACGGCAGGGAAAAAAAAATGTTTAGGTTAAAATCTGCTCTGATACCATAAAAGATGTAAAGGATGATTTGTATTGATACTTTTCTGTACATATTTATACAAGACAAAGGAGCTATTCTAGGACATGATTAATATGATTGATACACAATGATGTACGAGAATATATGATAGTAATGAGATGATATTGTTTCCTTAATAGTTTGCAGGGTTCACTAACAATCTATATCACACAGGCAATTTTTGTTTTTAAACGGATATATATATATATATGTGCAAAGAATGTAAGAATGGTTTACCTCAATAAAATGATGAGGTAAGTTTTTAAGAGGTAAAAAAAATTTGCTTCAAGCTTTAATAGAGCATCCAGAAACTAGCACACAGAGAGGGTACCGCGCTACATTGTAAGTAGTATCTCCAGCTTTAACAGACACCCCTACGTATCCTCCATAGATGCTATTTTCTGTATACACAGAAATATGTTATTTAGAAAAATTTAGAAACTAAATAATAAAGGAGAGGTCTGAAATTTTCTAAGATCATTAGAAAAGTGTAACTTACTTGCAAAACCGAATATCATAAGGGTTGCCTTGTCTTCTTTCCCAACGGGGTTGGGCGTGATATCAACATAACTGACATTACCGAAATCGTATCCACTTTCTGTAATAGTAGCAGAATAAATTGTGGAAATTATGAGCCATGACAATTCAAAATTTTGTATCTGTACATCTTAGCATAATAAATCCAAAAATGTTTACTCAAAAAAAAAAAAAATCCAAAAATGTTATTGAATTCGTATGTCAGCCGTAGTATTAGCCGAATATAACTAACAAAGAAAAACATATAGTGCCGACTCTAACTAAATCGAAACTTAGATCTGAGAAAAAAAACTAATTGAAACTTAGGTTCCACAAATCCAGATCAGGATAACATAAATTTAACTGCTCGATTTGATTTTTTTTTCAGTTAAGAAAAAAAAATTGAGCACTTACATTAATATGTGGATCTGTTGAACCTAAGTTTCAAATGCTAAGAACTTAGATATAGATCCATATTTATATCATCGTAATCTTCTTTCAAAACCACAAATCAGTCGGATATATGTAGCTAAAACATCTTATTATTCGGATTTGGATTTGATTTTGCCCGATCCAATATTAATGCCAGACCTAAATTTGGATACTCTATATATTTAAAATTTCAGATCAAATCAATTCGAAATATATTCCGGATAAAATTTAGAATCTCAAATTATAACTTTTATGTGATTGGCAGTGGCTGTAGGTACTGTCTACAGCCTCATTTATTTATACAATACTAAATTTACAGCAATCAAGTTTTAATAAAAACTAGCTTTTGACCCGCGCACCCGCGCGGGTTTTTTCATGTTTTAAACATTTAAAATATCTCATTAGCATAATTGTTTATATTCTTGTTATATATTCATAATTTTGTTTACCACTTTATGTCATGTTCGAGGTATTTAGTATCTATTTCGGTCTCTGTGATTGTGTTTTTATTTTATTGTGTTTTAAATCATTCTACTTGGAAAAGGAATATTAATGTATAAAATATAAAAGGTTAAAGTATATTTGTTTGTTTTATGAAACTATAATATTAATATTCGGATTTAAAGTTGACTATGCTCAATAAAATTTTAAATTGATAATTTTTAAAACAAATACACTAGTAAGGAAAAAATAGAATATACTATCTTTAAAGATACAATACGTGGGTTATAAGTTTCTAAAACAGAATATGATGATTGCGTTAATGGATTCCTTTTTTTGATATGGTGACTACGTAGAATTAGGAAAAAAAAGTTAGGATGTTGTTTTGTTTTGGAATAAACAAAAATTTAGGAATCGTTTTTAGAACGGTCTTGTATTTTGGGATGAAAACAATAAAATTAGGTTGGATTTTGTAAGCATATAAAAATATAATTACATCTCTTTTATAATACTAACTTACATAAAATCATATAACAACTATCTCGCAAATTTGAATAATATTATACTGTGTGATTATCTAGAAAACGGTATTATATGACATATTTTCTTTCCAATAATTAATGTATAAAAGAATGTTGCTTCTTCGTTGTCAAAATTGAGAAGTTTATGTTACGTGGCAAATAACATAGTTTTTTAATTTGCAGAGGCAAGTGATATTACTATAAACCTATTTCTATGACATAGCTCATATTTAAACCTTTGTTTTAGAAATTATTTATGGAATATGTAAACATTTTATATTATTTATCACTTGACTTTGCAAACTGAGCTACAGATCGCATACGAAAATATTTTGGATCGGAAAAATAGAAAAATTGTTTATGATCTGGACCACGAATATATAATAAGCCCAAAAGCCGAAACAATATAGCATAAGTCGAGAAAAACCCGTGAATATTGCGGTGTAGAAAACAGAATGTTTAGGTGAATTTTTGTACAAAACGACCGTGTATCAAACAGTAGCATTTGATTGTAATTACTGAGAAAAACTCAGGGTTAAATTCAAAGTGTACTCCTGTTTTAATAGTTTAGATTTCAAAATCACAACTCTTGAAATAACCTACATCTTTACAAGTGCTCTGTAGAACCAAAAATCAAAAGCATTTTTTTGGAGCTTTCCATAGACTTCTACAACAATAAAATCTAATGTCTCCGCAAAATTTTTAAAGTTACAGCCATTACCAGTCAGATTACTGATTGTGTTATAAGCTGTTTTATCAACTAATAAGAATAAGTGGTCTAAAAATCACATTTACTAACACAATTGAAATTCCCAAAAACTTACAAAATGGAAATCAAGGCTCCCAAATCGAAACTTACTGTCACAGTATTCATAATCGATGGAATACAAAGCAGGTAAAAACAAAAGTGATACGAATAGAAGGTCTTAAGAAATCTTATTTATAGAGGAAGAAGCTTTTCTGTATTTTGATGTCACAGTAATCATAATCGATGGAACAAAAAGCACAAGTTGGATTTTAGACATCGCCATGGATCAGCCTGTTGACCTTCTAAAAGGAAAAGCTTTTCTGTATTTTGAGAAACAAAGTTATATAACATGTTATGTTCCGTTTGCTTACTATTTAATAGTCTATGGGATTATAGTATTTTGCTAAATTAGTGGATCACGTTCAAATTTAAAAGTGAAATATCGCTACATATTTTAATCTCCCACGTTATGCGCACGAATCATAAAATATAAGCTATATAAACGATAACAATTTTAGTGAAAAAACTACACTAAAAATAGCCAATACACGGATAAATCTAGATATTAGATAGCTGGGAACTTATTGAAGGCTGAAGAAGAAGAGGCACTTGAGCCAAGTATAACTAAACTTCAAACTTTTTCTTGGACGATTCAGAAAATATGTCATCTTATATGGTAATTGATAACAGATCATGTGACATGTGGCAGTAACGAGAAATTTGATACGGTGTAATATGAGACGCGATAACTATTGCCCGCGATGTGGAGAACCAAAAGAGTCGGTTACTCATACCATCTTCGAATGTCCGCCAGCTCTACAAGTTTGGTCCCTATCATCAACACCAACAAATCCATATATCTTTCCAGTGCCGAGTGTTTATGTTAACATGGATTATCTATTCTGGAGAAAGAACAGCATTGTCGAGCTAGATGTAGACATGGATCTTTGTCCTTGGATAATCTGGTATATTTGAAAGGGCCGAAATGACAAGTTATTTAAAGGGATAGACAAAGATCCATTGAAGCTAGTTCGTTATGCAGAAAATGAGTGTCAAGCCTGGTACAACGCCAACGAGATGGTTATTAACTTGCTTCCCATAGGAAGGTTTTTGTTACCGAGATATCTTTTTTTTTTCATTGTTCCCAGGGATTTTTTGGGTAATCTGCTCCCATGCTGCAAACTGTCAAATCAGAACTCAACCTTGTCGCTCTTCTTTCTTTGCTCGCGGGCAGGAAGCACACCAGCAGCGTGCGTTGCGTGATTCTACTTTCCACAAGATGACAGTATTGAGGAATCCCACGTCTTAACCTTGGGTAATATAGGCATGATAGATGGGTCCTGGACATCTACATCACAGTTTAGTGGGTGTGGATGGTCAAATTGAGGAAGGTCCAACTTATGGGGACATGAAATTACCCACGGAGAGAGTCTACCTTGCATTCAGAAGTGGAAGCCCTACGACGGGCGATGGAGAGTATGCTCCAGCATTCAACATGTTAGAGCTTTCCGAAGGATCGCAAGGATTTGATCGCCATGATTAAGGAGCCTCATGCTTGGCAAAGCTTTGCAACAGAATTAGAGAGGATAGAGAATCTGCAAATATGCATTCTGGACTTTAAGATCATTCATATTCCATGAGCGCAAAATTATATTTCGGACTCTTTAGCTAGGACTGCGAGTTCTTTCTACAGAGATCTATGTTTTATTGGTTGTTCTATTCCGGTATGGTTACCCATACCACCTCAAGTTTAAATAATAAAATAGTCATTGTCAAAAAAAAAAAAATAGATAATCATTTTCCGTACACCTAGATCGGGAAAAAGAAACATGATTATTATGTGTTCATACTGAATCATATTCATCAAGTTTCAAGGTAACTAAACTTGTCTCAGTTAAGAAGAGGGAAGGTCGAGGAAAGCCAAGTAAACTTAAGAAAAAAAGAAAGAAGCTACCGAGTTCGACTATAAAAACAGGACTGAGACTCTCAGAAAGATAAAAAAAAACAAAAAACACACAGAAATCGGCATAACAATTAGGATTTCATAGATTTAGCTTAGTCTTGCCAAATTCATTTCTCTTAAACTAATTTCATCGCTTTTTACGCCTTTGATTTCTAAACAAACGTATTTCAGATAATTCAGATTCAAAAAATAGCAGCTTCCGTGAGGAATTAGAAATGAACGCCAAGAAAAATTGAGATAACCGGAGAAAATGACACTCAAACCGGCGTCCAGACAGGTCCACCAGTTGCAACTCTAGTCGCCATGATGAATATGATGCAAAACCTAATGGAGTGCTCTATGTACCAAGATGCATCAAATAAATGACATGATGCCTTAGCCGCAACGTATACACAATCGCCTACCCATGACTAAAATCTCGAAACCGAAAGAAGAGTTTTGTTTTGAACAACGTTAACCCGGTGTGTCATAGAGCTGCAGTGGATCGAGGGTAGGAATCGGCGTTCGGGTTGGGTTCGGGCCGGTTCCTTTCGGTTATGGGTCCTAGACATTTAGATCCAATAGGTACTTGTAAATTTTCAGGTTTGGGTCCGTTTTTCTCAGTTTGAGTCACTTCGCGTTTATAATTAAAATACCTGTAAAATATCTATATTTTCGGGCCTGTATCGGGTCCGGGTATTTAGGATCTGATAAGAACGAAAAATACTCCCCATCAAATTAGTCTAAATATGTTATATATATATATATCTAAAATTCGACAAAATAACTTAAAATAAACTATTAATAATAAAATTAATACATTTTAGACTCTAAATTTTACATTTAAATCTTGATATGACTTGAAAATGCTAAAAACATAATAACAAAAAGATATTTCAACTAAATCATAAAATAAAATATAGAAAATGAAACACAAAAAATCATAGTTTTGGATATTCAAGTTTTTAAGTCGGGTATGAATCGGTTCTTATCGGGTAGGGTCTATTCGGGTTGGTTCTTTTCGGTTTGGGTCGGGTCTATTTGGTTTGGTTCCAGGTCGGATATTTTCGGGTCGGTTCAGGTTCGGGTTTTTGGGTCCGGGTAAAATTCCCAGGCCTAAACGAGGAGATCATTCAACAACTTAGGAAATTGATTTCCTCTAGAATTTGATGCAAGACATCTCGTCCAAAGTACATCACGTAACAAGTTCGGCTTTGGAGATGCCTTTCCATTCTCACTAGCCTAAAGTACGAGCACTTTGATCTTCTCTGTCTTTACACAAGCGGTGTTGATTGACACTTTAGTGGTATATGTCGACTCTATGTTTTGAGAGCTCTCGTTTGTCACTCTGAGATTGTCGTTTAACACCGACTTCTTATTCGTGCGTTCCAATTCGAGCAGCTTCTGATTTGAGCTATCCAAAAGCTGATAATCCTTATTGCTTCTAGTTCTCAATCGGATGTACCTGAAAACCACAAGGAAGAAAAAATAAGTATACTAAAAAGAAAAACCTAGTCTAAATCCTACACCTAGCCTAATGGTGAACAGAGTCCTGATATTGGCGCCAAATTTGATATGATCAAATTATCCCAAGAGAAACTCTCTCAAATAAGAAATCAGTGTACTACTTATGGATCGAATCCACATGAACTCAATATTTCACACAATGGTCTTGAGTTTTAAATTAAGCTAGAAATACAATTGAAAGAAGAAAACAAAGTTGTAAATAAAAGAGACTTTTTCAACCGATGGGAAAATGTTAGACTTAGGGATATTCAAACATGTAGTTAGAACTTAAATAAATAGGCATGTTAAGGGTTCTATTAAGAACAATCCTAGAACTCGAATTCATAAGTAACCCATCCAACTCTCGCTGTGAGTACCATCAGAT
Source organism: Brassica oleracea var. oleracea (assembly GCF_000695525.1). Lineage (NCBI taxonomy): Eukaryota > Viridiplantae > Streptophyta > Magnoliopsida > Brassicales > Brassicaceae > Brassica > Brassica oleracea. The sequence goes on along the minus strand of NC_027751.1, from coordinate 21,748,775 downwards.
GTCTAAATTATCGAAAGCCAACTCTCGTTACAGATCCAAATACTCTTGACAAGCAATAAGTTCCAATTCGTTTTGTTCACTAAGTCCTAGACCAACTCTCGTTGCGACTAACAACTAAGCTCAACAGGTTTCAATTATGGTGTTCATTACATTCTCGTGTCTCATAACTATCCTAGGATCATATTTCTAGTTAATTATTCTAGGGACAAGCATAAAGATCAAAACTTGTGAAGGATATAATTAGATTACCCCATTAGTTGTATAAATCACAATTTCTTGATAAACTTAAAAAATTCTCTAAATCTAATAGGGTTTTCAGACATGAAAAAAATAATACAAATCATAATTTTAATAAATATCTTAGATAAATCTAAACAAGTGTTCCAAATCTCTAAAGGAGTTCTAATCTTTTCTCCAAACCTAAAAACAAAGCTTAGCCTAAATAGTTGTTAGAAATAGATAAATAAATATAGGTTATACAAGTTCTAAGCTCTTTTTAAATAAAAGAAACTTCCGGGCCAAACTGAAATTCTTGGAACCTGATAACAACTCGTCGTGAACAGATCAGGAGGAGTGTATCGATACTCAGGTGGTGTCGGTCGAACTCTTCTATAAGCTCGACAGCTTCCTCTCGTGCGTCAGACGGACCACTATTTAGTAAAACAATCATAACGTTCGATCCAACCGTCTGATCGAGCTCAAACTGGTGACATTGGAAAGGTAACTCAATCCTCTATCTTGTGTCAAAAATTGAGCTTCACAATATCCTTGGAAGTTCTCCGTCCGTAGCTAAACTTCTGACACGACTGCACAGCTCTACATCTCAAATTGCTCAAAAATTTCCTAAATTTTCCAAAACGTACATAAACCTTGAAAACACCCTAAAACGACTCCAAAATTTATTTATATATATATATATATATATATATATATATATATATAAGATCTAAAAATGGACTCATACTATGGTTAAAACTGATAAAACCAAGGTATATCAACAACAAAGAACCCCTCGTCTTCGCATAATTAATGTCATAATGGGAGGACACTCATACAATCAGTCGAGGAATACCAGCAGAAATTAATAGTAACAAGAAAATGGTTTTTAGACCAGAGAATTAAGTGAAATTAGGTGTTTACCACTTTCATGTTACCACTTTTCATTTTTACCATCATTAAAGGGACATTTTCAAAAATACATTTTTCATTAAGTGGCAAAAAACTCTTACGCCCTTATTCATTATACATATAATAAATAAATAAAAATAAAAAATAATAAAAAATATTTTTTTTAATTTTTTTTCGAATTATACTATTTCGAAATTCAAACTCTAAACCCTAAAACTGAACTCTAAACCCTAAATCATCAATCATAAACCCTATTTTTTTTCAAAATACGAACCCTAAACTCTAAACCATCAATCCTAAACCCTATTTTTTTGAAATACGAATCTTAAACCCTGAAACATCAATTCTAAACCCCGAAACATCAACTCTAAACCCTAAACCCTAAACCTTCAACTCTAAACCCTAAAACATCAACTCTAAACCCAAAACACTAAACTTCAACTCTAAATCCTAAACCATCAACACTAAACTCTGAACTATCAACACTAATCCCTAAACCTTAAAAAGTGAACTCTAAACCGTAAACCCTAAAAAATTAACCCTAAACCCCGAAACATCAACTCTATACCCTAAACATTCAACTCTAAACCCTAAACCCTAAACCCTAAATCCTAAACCCTAAACTCTAAACCTTAAAACCCTAGAGTTGATGTTTCAGGGTCTAGATTTGAATGTTTAGGGTTTTAGGGTTTAAGGTTTACGTTTAGGGTTTAGAGTTGATGTTTTAGGGTTTAGATTTGAAGGTTTAGGGTTTTAGGGTTTACGGTTCGAATTTCAGAAAAATATAAGGTTTAGGGTTTAGGGTTTAGAGTTGATGTTTTAGGGTTTAGATTTGAAGGTTTAGGTTTTAAGATTTAGAGTTGATGTTGATGTTTCGGGGTTTAGGGTTTAGAGTTGATGTTGATGTTTCGGGGTTTAGGGTTTAGAGTTGATGATTTAAGGTTTAAAGTTGATGATTTAGGGTTTAAAGTTAATGTTTTAAGTTTAGATTTAGGGTTTAGGGTTTACGTTTAGAGTTTAGAGTTGATGTTTTAGGATTTAGATTTGAAGGTTTAGGGTTTTAGGGTTTANGTTGATGTTTTGGGGTTTAGGGTTTAGAGTTGATGTTTCATGGTTTAGTGTTTAGAGTTGATGATTTAGGGTTTAGAGTTTTTAAGTTTAGATTAGTTAACCATATGTTTTTCAAAGTTAATCAAAAGGTTATAAATGTTTTTTACCCTTCATTAAAAATAAGGATAAAAATGATTAGTGTAAATATGAAAAGTGGTACTTTGAAAATGATATTTTTGGCAATTTTCCATAATTAAAGTCACACATGAAAAATATGACCTTAATAAAATACACTTTATAAAATTTTCAAAAGATGGTCCAAATTATAAAAAAAATTACACATAAAAAAAGCATAACTTCTATTTTACCTACTATAATTATGTTTCTTTTACCTATAATTTATATATATATATTTAACGCTGGATAATTATGTTATTATAAATTATGAAAAATATAACTAACAATTTTACAACTGTTATACTTATTTTGTGAGGATTACGTATGACTGGATGATTCTGAATCTTATGAAATCACATTTGACAGTACTACTTGCACCATACTAAAACTCTTTTGTAATCATTTTCTCCATAAATCTGCATATCATTTTTCTGGAACTCAAAACTCAAACTTTCTTTTATATAAGTACTAAGGTAAGCCCGCCCTACGGACGGAAAGCAGATCAGTAAATAATTTAAGTAATCAAAGTAAATATTTAATATTAGTTGTTATTATTTAATATATACATATTTGTTAAAAAAAATTATACGTTTTTAGATTTTGAAGACTAAATAAACCATATTATCTGAATAATTGATTATGCTTTTTAAATATAAATACTACCTATTATTTTTTAGAATATGATTTTCTAAATAAACTGTGTTATCTGAATAACTGGCTATGATTTTTTTTTAAAATACTACTTATTATTTTTTTAAAGGTTAAGATGCTTTTCTTTTTTTTAGTAATTTATATTTTAATTATAAATTAATAATTAGATGTGTTTTTACATCATTTTGTAATTTCCCGGGGTTGGATGACCAAAACAAATCAGTGATTCCCTTTTTCATTTCTGTTAGTAGAAAAGAAACAAATATTTTTATTTCATTTAATTTTATATATATTACTGGATTATGTTATATTGTTTTTACTAAAGTTAGTTTTACGGTAGGAATTTGATAGAATTTTATGTGAGTTAAAATATATAATTAAATATATATTGTCTCGGAAATACTTCCCCCTGGCATCTGCGATGAGGGTAACATTTGTTATGCTTCCAGATCGTCTCTGTCCCTTACTTAATTCAGGAGAGCTTCACAGTCGAAGTCCTTAAATAAATATGGAGATGATTGAATCATGTTTGAAAATTCACTTCGTCACATCTCGTCTCATCCATATATTAAAAAAGAAGTAAGCATTACAATTATGAAACGGTACATTCCATCAAAAAACAAATGGCAAAGATGCTAGACTTAATAACTTATTCACATAAAAATGCAAGAAGATGATCCAAGCAACAAATACTACTCTTCACAAAATAAACTTAAACTAAAAAGCCGAGACTTGAGAATACTAAAAAACCATTCCCGCAAACAAATAATTGTGATAATCTTTGGTTTCAGGGAATAAACTGTATTTGTTACCACCATGATATATCAAAAGAGACTTTAGAGATTCACAAATCTATGAAACTTTCAGCAGAACCACATCAAAAATACTTCTTTTCTTTATCAACAATAATACTTCTACGTGTCCTAAGGTCAATCTCTTCAAAGTTCTACAGACACAAACATAAGAAGTCTACTTTTCCAATGGTTCAACATGATTTCAGACTCAATTTCGTTAGCTTTCTGCATCTCTTCCATAAATTCAGTATGATCTGACCGAAACTGACTCCAAACCAATTCGACAACTTATGGGTATGGGTTAGACCCAGTTAAGGAACATGAAGAGTTTCTTGAGCAGTCATCGACGGATAAGTCTTAGAGGGCTGGACAAAGCAACCCAGAAAGGGGTCCTAACCGGTTAACAATCGAGATATAGCTAATCGAGTCCTCTTCCTTCCGGTGATTCTCCCTCTCCAGCGAGAAATTCCACACTGAGAAGATTCTTTCAACGGACTTTTCACGTCTCCAGCCAAACACATTAAGACTTCCTTGATCAAACAGCTTGGGGTGAAGCATAAGGAAGGTTCAATCCCTGAAGAGGGAGGAGCCGAGATTGAGCAGTTGTCTTGATAAGAACAAATTAAACGAACTAAGTTTTTTAGAACAGAGGAGTAACCAATTATAACGAGAAAGAAATTTTTACTTCTATTGGAATTGTGAGGATGATGATTACCTTTTTATATGTTTAGTTACACCGCTTGGAAGATGGTAAGAATCATTGAATAAGTGAAAATTAATGGCGTTGAATCAATGCAGGTTGTACAGCATGTGAGGAGATGAATCGATATTGAAGCAACCGAAGAGATGAATCTATACGAAGCACATGAACTGACATAGACGCGAAAATCACAGACGGAGAACGTCTCTCTGATACTCTCGTAAATTCCATTGATGGCAGACCTAATCAGATTAGGTAGGAGACAATGAACCCTAAAGATGAACGGTGGTTATAGGTCTCGAGAGGTTAAGGCGGGCCAAGATTTTGTTCATGTTCAGTCTAAATAACTATACTCAAACCCACATTAAACACATTCATCTAAGCCCACTTGAAACATTAATAGAACCATGCAATGATTTTATGGACACGTTGCGGATCCTCATCATTCGAATTGATGACGTGTCTCTCTAAGAAAAGAGACAAAATCTACTTTATATAATAAGATTAATGTACCCGTAATCAACCCATGCATTTAGAGGGTTTCCGCACTATTTTATGGCCAATGGATTAAAATATTTTGCTAAATTGGTGGATAACGTTCAAACTTCAAAATTAAATATCGCTACATATTTAATCTCCCACGTTGCGCACAAATTATAAATATATGAGATACTATTGTTATTGTAAAATATGAGCTAGTTAAAAGATAGCAACCATACAGGTCAAGCCGTCAAGAAAGAAAAGAAGAAGAAAACTCTAGGTCGTCTGATCTCCCTCCGTAGTTGGCGGTGCTCTTCACCGTCACTATGTGAGGGAGGATCTCCTCTTTCTCTTTAGTTTAATCTAGGTTTCTATGGTTTATGATGGTTTAGGTGACGGTCGTTGTTGTCAAGTCGAGGGTTGCTTTAGATTTTGAAGCACCAGTGAGGGAGGATCTCCTCTTTCTCTTTAGTTTAATCTAGGTTTCTATGGTTTATGATGGTTTAGGTGACGGTCGTTGTTGTCAAGTCGAGGGTTGCTTTAGATTTTGGTTCTGGTGCTTCTGTTTCTCTTCAGTTGCTTGCTGTTATGGTCAATTCTTTTTTTGCCTTGTTCTAGCTTTTTGGATTCGTCGGTGTGAGGTATATTTGCTGTGGAGGAATCTACTAGACCTCTCCTTTATCCACCATGGATTGGGCGAGCATTTTGAGACGAAGCAGTGATTTTGATTTGTAGGTTTTCTCTTGCGAGGAGGTGACCAGTTTTAGCTCTGTAGATCGCTATTCTGCCTAACGAGTGTCTGCGTGTAAGACCTGTAAATCTTCGCCGGTGTTTTTCCATTTAGCATTTCAAGTTCTTGTGTCCTTGAGCCTAGGTGTTTGGTTTTGACTTGGTTCTGCATTGGCTCCGGTTTGCAACAGTCTCTGGTGTTGATGTAAGTTTATCCTCGCACATGCTTGTCCCGATAGTGCACCTGTTTTGGCTTGGTGGTGTACCCTTCAGGGTTGGGTTTGCCTAAGTCATTGGTTCTTTGGTTATCTTTGGTCTCATATTTTTCAGGAGTGTCTGCGAGTTATGATCAGTCCATTAGTTCCAGTTTTAGTACATGTGGCTCTCTAATGCTTTTTTTTCGTATTATCCTACCTCATTATTATTTTTTCCTTTTTTTGGGCTATTGTTTCTGGAGATATTACCATTTTCTGCCGGCTTTTGTAATCCACGATGTGTTCCGTTACAAAAGATTATAAAATTTTGAGTTAAAAAAAAAAAAAATAGCAACCATACGAGAGAGGAATATACAGTTCATAATCCACGCTAAATAATAAGAAAATCATTTTTCCTTACATCCAGATCTGGAAAGACGGAACATGATTAATATATGTTCATATTTAATAACTCCTATCATTGACTACAAATCCATGCTCTAAAAAACTGTTTAGGCCATCAAGACAAAAAAAAAAAAAAAGTTTAGGTCAACAACACTTTAAAATTGTTACGAATATTGTGGCGGTATCTATTATTAAAAACTCTAGGTAAAAATCCGTGCTACGCCTCAGAAAATTATAACACGAATTGGTTTTATATAGTCATAATATTTCATGCTTAAAATAAAGCTAACTTCAATCAGAATTATCAATCTTTTTGAATTTTGAAAATGGAAATAACACTGTTCGAATCATCAGTATTCAAAGCAGATGGGTTGTCTCCAACTTCCTAAGCAATCACAACTTTTCCTTTATCTTAACTAAAAACTTTTTCCAATCATAATACAAATCTGGTTTTATTCCTTTCATCTACTTGGCCTTAACAAAATTTAGTATATAAACTACATTGTATCACACCGTCTGCCCATAGCTAATGTGTCATCCCGCATGTAGGCCCTATCGCATCTGACGAGCGGTGCGTTAGTTTTGTAAGGTCTGAAAGACTTGTTTACTGACCATTCAATCACCACATGACCCTTTTCCGTGCTTTGGTTTCACTCACACGGTATCGCGAATCACTTCCCGATAGGTCACCCATCTTTCCACTACTACAGCTCAAGCACTTTTAACTCTGAAGTTTTAAACGAACGTGTGACGGAAAATGTAAGTCAACTTTGATGACATAGGTAGCCAAATCAATTCTCGAAATCATGATATTACAATTCACCCCCACTCACAGAGCGCAACGCCCTTGTTATGAACCACGACATGTCTCAAGACGCCTCTTTTTAGGTTCTGAGATGGCTAACCTGGCTCTGATACCACATGTAAAATCCTGCCGCCCACGGCTAATGGGCCACCCATGCCCACTCACTCGGACCGTGGGCCCCATCCCATCTGACGGACAGTGGGGATTGCCTATGTACCCTTTTGTGAGGGATCAAATCATTCGTAGTTCATATTAATAGAGACACGTACCTTATATGGGCACGTAGCCTAGTGGGTACATGACCTAATGGGCACGTAGCCTTGGGAGCATGTAGCTCTGTAGTTGGTAGAAGTTATCTATTCTAGAGGGAGCATGGCCGGAATAGATGGTGTACTTGTCGGTATGCTACACTGAGCATGTAGAATTCCAGCTGATGAGCTGGTGATTGTGGTCTGAGCCAATAAGCTGAGTTGTAGACGTGCTGTAGTGAGCATATATCTTCACCTGGTTGATATACCATGGATTTTACCCATTTTTAGCCACAGTGTATAGGTGTTTTTAAATATATATTAGTTGCTTTAGAGTTTTTTAGTATGCTTTCAGGTTTTGGAGTGATTTGGAGGAAAGTTGTGATTTTGGTACATTTTGGAGATAAAATGATAAAGACCCGTAGTTGACCATCGACCAGCCTAGCGATCGATGATCAAAGATGATAATCGATCGACACACACTCTGTGTTGTCGATCGACGGTGAAGCGCGCAGAGGCCGGAATGGTTCCAGCCGACTTTAAGCCCAAGTCCCACAAGAATTATGAGATTACCCCTAGCGAGTTTAAATCAAATATTTATGTGCTCTGCCATTGTTCTAGGCAACACACACTTTCTTACTTTCACACAACAAAATACTTAGAGGCTTAGGTTTGGAGGAGAAGATCCAAGAACTCCTTCAGAGATTTGTGATTGGAACTACTATCTTCTATTTATGCAGTTTTTATATCTTATTGTCTTGAATTGCTTAGCTATGTCTGAGTAGTTCTCTTTGTTAGATTTAAGGTTCAGATATTCATGAGTGATTAGCCCAAAATATAGAATTACTAAGTGTTAGGATATGAATCAATTAAACTGTTCTTAATGCCTATGTTCTAAAGTAGCTAACTAGGACCTTGCCTATTGATATTAGGGGGCAAGCGGAAGCTTGGTTCTCTATCTGAATTAGTTTATATTGTGCTAGGATTACTAGAAACACATGGAAGCTAATTTAGTTAAACCTAGTGAACACGTCAAACCCGTGCGATAATGCTCCTTGGAAGGTTCATCGATCGACAACTCAGTAGTTGTATCGATCGACGGGCTGAAAGGTGTATCGATCGACACCCCGTTGTTGGAATCGATCGATACTTTCTTAGGACCAACAAGCGATAACTGAGGTCCTAGATCCGGCGATAGATAGTCTAAAAATACGAAAGTTGATCGACTATTCTTATTGTTTGAGTTCTAGAATATCCATTATATAGTTAGTATCTATATCTCTATAATCCTGATTGTCTGAATAGAAACTCTAAGTCTAACGCTTCCCATATCTATCTTAAAACCCCAATCAATCAAACAAATAATTACTTGTTCACCCCTTTTATTTACTGCTTTAAACCTATTTACCTAGCTTAACAACATAACTAGATAAATCTATTGTGTGTCTTAGCTCCCTATGAATTTGATCCCTAAGTGATACAACCCGACCTCTTATTTGATAGAGTAAATCACTCCTTAGGGTAATTTGAGTGATATCAAATTTGACGTTGTTGCCGGGGAGCTTCGATCGCCATTAGATCAAATTTAGTTAGGCTTAGTCTAGGTTTTTGTTACTTGCAAAAACTGATAAAAAAAAATTTCTTGTCTTTTCAGGTGCATGCCCAGCAGTACCAGAATCAACAAGGAACAAACACTTCTCTTTTCAGATCATGCACATCTAGAACGCAGCATCTGCCAAAGCAAACGTACCGCATCGATCGACAACATCACCTTCTCGTCGACCAACACTCGCTTTCCACCGTCGAACGAGATCACTCTTCTGTCGACCGCCCGTACCCACCCGTCGTCGATCAACATTCCACCTCGGAAATCGATCGATACTGAGCCGCGAAACATGGTTGTGACACTAGTTCTAATTCAAGACGCGACTGGAAACCTGCATGACCAGGAGGGTCATTTGTGTAATGCAGCAAATCAGAAGATAGATGATCAGGGGGTTGTAATCCCTGATATTGATGCTGATATTACAGCTGCTCAAGCTGTAGACAAGGCTGCTTGACCGAGGACATTAGCGGATTACAACATGCTACATCAGTACTACGAGAACAGATCTGCCATCCGTCCTCCAGCTATACAGAGGCAAGACTTTGAGTTGAAGCCTCACTACTTTACACTCGTAGGACATACACTCTACTGTGGGTTATCACACGAGCATCCTATGGACCATCTGGAGAGGTTCGAGGATCTAGTTTCTGCTATCAAAGCCAATGGAGTCCCAAAGGACTATTTTTTTTGCAAACTCTTCAAGTACTCACTTGCTGGAGAGGCTTCGCACTGGCTTAAGCATGTACAGCTCTGATCTCTCACATCCTGGGCCGGTATCAAGAATGTATTATTATGTCACTTCTTTGATGAGGCACGCGCTGAAGACTTGAGGACAAGATTGCTACATTCACACATGAGCCTACAGAGTCATTTAGAAGCTTCTGGATCAGATTCAAGTCATATCAGAGAAACTGTCCACACCATAGATTCAATGAAGTGCAGCTGCTCTGCATTTTCTTCAGAAGCATCGCATATCAGATAGCTCTAGACTCAGCTAGTGATGAAAACTTCAACACCATAAATCTAGAAGAGACTTTGAGACTTATTGAGAACTTGGCATTCAGCAACAACACCAGAAGGAATAGTATCGTAAATCAGGCTTAAAGTCATATTTTTCATTAGAAAAGTATTTGTTAAAAACCCAACATCAGGCTTTAGTAATATATAAGAGCCTTATTACTTTGTAATGATTTTTTGGTAGTAAGTTATTATAGGCGATGCAACCATACCAAATACCAATGATACTTACCAAGTTAAGAACCCAATTATTTATAGTTTTCAACATATAAATTTAATTTGAGTAGTGTCCAACTATTATTTTAAATAAGTTTAGTACTATGGAAAGCTTGAAATATTTCGCTGATACTTACCAACTTAGCAACCCAAATCCCCTGTATACTAAAAGAGGAGCATTACAACTTATGAGGTAGTCATGTGTCATCACCACAATGATTCTTAGAATCTTTAGAGAAATATGTTGATCCATCTAAATATATAATAATTTTTTTATTAAACTAACCATAAATTAATTATTAATGTTTTTAATTCTTTCCTTAAATAGAAATTACGGAATTTCCTAATGTTGGTAAAGTATATATGACAATTAATGATTTCAAATAATAAAGATTTGATACAAATTAATGCACCCTCTATCCTTTTTGATACAAATTAATGCACCCTCTATCCTTTTTGTTTAACTTTAAATTTCAAATTTCTTTTAATTAACGTTATTATATATTATATTTTAAATTTCTTTTAAAGTCTCACATTAAAATTTTATGATCCATGGTTTAATTTTTTTATGACAAAAAATAATTACAAAATCATATAATTAGGAAGTCTCATTTAATAAATATCAAGATTAAAAATAAAATCATAACGTTCGATCCAACCGTCTGATCGTTACCATTAAAAATACATAAATATTTTAGTTTTGAAATTTACTTTAAACATTTTTTTTGGTAGAAGCTCTGAACAAATACTGACAACTTAATATTTAAATTTTAAAATTTTCATTCAATGTTTCTTAAGATTATAAATTACCAAAACTTTTAAACATTGCACAATGAAAATTTTGTTATCAATGATTTTAAAGTTTTTTTATAAAAATATACAAATCATAAAAAAACCAAATGAATAAAATACATTATTTAACATATATCAAGATTAAAAATATACTATGTATCTATGTATATATGTATATATTATTTAAATTTAATTATATACAATATAAAATATAAAAGGTAATTGTTTGGATTAAAAACAAATTTTACGTATTCGCACCAATTTAATTATATAAGTAATAGTTATTGAATTTTTATAAATTCAATATATATATATATATATATATATATATTATTTTATAATATAAAACTGAACATATAATATATAAAAATAATTTAAATATACAATGTTCATCCCGCGCAAAGCGCGGATCTTAACCTAGTTTACGTATTACTCGTCGACATATGTATATTATTTGGGTACTATGTCAAAGTAGTAGTATTAATAAGATTTTCCATTAATAACTTGACATTAAATGATAAATTATATGGTAGTCGCTAAGAATATATTAGAATGTCCTTATTTTATCTAGATACTATTGTCGATAAGTGCCTTTACACATGTTTAATAAGATTTATATGGGATGCTTAATATACAAAGATACATTGTTTCCTTCCTAATTGATTTGATTAATATTTGTGTGTTAGTATTAGGTGTAATATGGAGAATTTGAATATTTCATTGATCATTCACATTAACACCCACGCACTATATACAAAACGATAATAAGATAAATTTTTTTGGAAATTGTATGTATAAGGTTTATAAAAGGCATCCAAGTTATTAATTTTCGTTTTTTATCATCGATTCTATTATTAATTAATGTATATCATAACGTGTTTGTGAAGAATACTGAATTGCATTAAAAGATTGATATATTTGGTATTAGTATAAAAATATTTTGATTTCTGATTCTATTTATTAGATTTCCTTGTGAGAACAAAAAGATTTGGAGCCTTTTACGTTTGTAGTACAGTAGTAGAACTAAACTTTAGGAAATCTAAAGAAAAACATTAACCATATAACAAATATTATGATTATTTTTAGGAACTAAAGAATATTGTGACAAAAATATTGCAATCTTTAAGTCCCTTGTGGTAGCTAAATATTTTTTTTTGGAACCTGTGTAGCTAAATATTAGGCAAAGATAATGTTACACAATAACAATGTCATAAATATTAGGAATATTTTGTGGAAGTAAAAAATATTGTAAGTTATATATTTTTTAATCTTAGGTTATATATTTTTTCAATCCAAATGTTAGTTTAGGAATCTTTGGTCATATTTAACAAATTTTTTTTTTTTTTAAATTCTGAATTAACACTCCTAAAAGATATGATATAATATTTATAGTTTAAACACAAAATCATTCCACCTCTAAACCATTTTTTTTTTTTTTGAAGAAAAGTCTAAACCATAAATTGACATGGTTAAAAGATAAATCTAAAACACAACCAAACACCAATTCCATGGAATGATAAATGATGTTAGATTAATTTTTCACACAATTTTTTGGTATAAGAACGATAACTAACAACAATATTACTTTATTTTACATTACATATGCAATAAATTTAAAGTCATAGTTATACGGATCGAGTGTGATCAAATCATAGTGAAGATGGCATATTGTGATTCAGTTCCAAATTTATTTTCTATACTTTAAATGGTAGAATAAATGATTTGAAGTTTGGCATCATATCGAGAATTGTATTGTATATATGCAGTAGAAAACAAAACAGATTTGCTTGATGAATATGGTTATGTCGATTTAAAAGGTTTTAATGAGGTACAAATAAGGCATATTATATTTGCGTAATCTCTTTTTATTATTTTCTTTCCATATAAAAAACTCACTCAACCAACTGTTCTTAATACACACACACTCTTTCTTTCATATCCGCCAAACACTCTTTCTTTCACTCATCAAGATGAGCGAATTGCAGGCAAAAATCCAGTGTTGCCTCTTAGGAATTGGCCAACTCTTTCCATGGAACACCATCCTCACAATTTCTGACTACTACTACGAGATTTTTCCTGTAAGTCAATCTTTTCGCTTTTGCAAAAATAAAGATGCATCTAGTTACTTTCTGTTTCTTTTTTGTGCAACGTACCTAGTTCCTTTCTGCAAGATCCCTTCTTTCTTCACAAATTTCTGCAAGATATTCAACCCCTTCTCTTCCTGTAGATAGTAGAAAATCATTCCGTATCCATGATTGTTACTTGCTTATTTTCATATAAGGATTCTTTTATCATTTTAACATGTGCAGAACTATCATCCTGCTCGTATACTTGCTTTGGTATACCAGCCTTTTGTTATGGGAACCATATTTACATTGGTTTCCAGGGGCCAGAAAAGCAAAAACCAAGGGAGAGTATTGGCTGGTTATTGCCTCTTCGTCATCGGCACGATTTTCCTAATAACTGTAAGTGATTACTCTTGTCATGTATTCCTTATTAATTAAAATGTGTTAATATACTCTTTCGAATTCACATAAACCATCATTCAAAAATATTTCATATAAAGTATATATATATACAGTATAAACTCTATACATTAATACTCAATAAAAACGATAAACTAACAATTTCATTTGTCTCTTTTTCAAAAAAAAAAAAAAAAAAAGTTTTCATTACTTTCAAACTAAATTATTTGCCTCAAATTAAACTTGTTCAAAATATACAATAAATCAATAAAATAATATTTTTAGAAAAATATAAATATATATTTTTTGAAAAATTATAAGTTAATAATTGAAACTTATAAATGTTTTATAAATATAAATAAAATATGTTATTGTATTGTTTATATTTTATTCTCAATGCATACCATCTTTAAGTTTCTTACAACTTCAAAACTTTTTGGTATTATTTTATCATAACACGTTTAAAAAGTGTGAATTTCATGGAAAATATATTCTGTACAAAAAAAAATAAATCAAATAAGAATAAGAAAAAATCCAAATTTATAAAATTTAATCTCACCGTAAGAATAATCATTCTTCTTATTTTATACAAAATTATATTTTAAAATAAATGAGCCTAAAAATCTTTATATACATTTATTAATTATATAAACTAATAACTATATAAATTAATAAAATATTATAACCTTAACATTATTAAGTTATAGAGTTTAAATCGTACAAATTTGTATTGTGTCATCTTTACATCAAATAATCCTCTCTCTAATGAATTGGATGGAACAGAAATAAAATAAAAAATTTATTTAAAAATATGTATTCCTGAAAGTACGAATTGACCATTTGTCATGAAACGGATGTGTTAGGTGGACTTGGTAAGCGAAGGAAAGGGAGGATTATTCCCCTTTCTCCTTTTGTGCTTCATAGCGGCAAGTTTTGGGGTTGCCAACGCGCTCGTGGAAGGTGCCATGATGGGGGATCTTTCCTGCATAAGCCACGATTTGATTCAGCCTTTTGCAGCTGGACTTGGTATAGCTGGAGCGCTAACTTCTGGTTTGAGCCTCCTTACTAAAGCGGTCTTTCAGAATTCTCGGGATGGCCTAAGGAAAGGCGCATGTAAGTCTTTATATTTTTTTCTTAATTACACAACACATTTTTTATTGGATATGTGTGTGATTAATCTCACAGTTTTTGTTTGTTCTGATGGATCCAGTATTATTCTTGGCGATTTCTTCAGTGATTGAGTTCCTCTGCGTTGTCATATACGCGTTACTGTTTCCGAAGCTCTCCATTGTGCAAAATTACCAGGCACACTCCGTATCAAACCAGATGGAAACCACAGAAGTATCACGAGTCCTGCCAATTGACAATTTACAGCTGGCACGTGAGAACATCTACAAATTGAGCAGCTTATTCTTGACGTATGCAATGACACTGTCCATATTTCCAGGATTCCTGTTTGAGAACACGGGAAAGCATGAGCTAAATTCTTGGTTTGTTACTTTATATGTTTTAGTTACAAATATTTTCCTCCTAAAGTGTAACTTTCATGTTGATTTGAGAAAAGTTAACTGCAGGTACCCTCTTGTCCTCATTACATGTTTCAATGTATGTGATGCTCTCTCGAGATACACTACTATGATCAGCGACTTAAGATGGAATCGGGGAAATGGATAATAGTTTTCGCTCTTGCTCGTGTTTTGCTCGTGCCTGCGTTTTATTTCACGGCGAAGTATGCCGATCAGGGTTGGATGATCTTCCTAACATCATTTCTGGGCATAACCAATGGTTATCTAACCGTATGCACTCTCACTGGTGTATCAAAGAAAATCTATGATGTAAGATGTTTACTTTTTTATGACTGATAACTTTTCTGTATATTAAAAAAAATCAGAAACAAAGGTTATCAACTAATTTTTTTATAAATGTGTTAGAAATATGAGAGAAGTGTTGTTGTGAAAGTTGTGTCTTTCTCATTAGCTCTCACTATCAATATATAGTGGAGGTTCCAAGGGTTTACACAAAGGAAAGAATCTACACATTTAATACATTTGACTACAAATATCTAGACTTGGTCAAAGCTCATAAATGCTCCGGTTGAATGAGTCTTCATCTTGACTAGTCTTGGTCGGATGTAGACGGACCGGAGACGGGTGTAGACGGACCGGATAGTCGGGTCAGATGTAAACCTCCTTAATGGTTAATGGCAATCCACATATCCATATCATGGATTTATAACA
>NC_027751.1:21718525-21728951 GCF_000695525.1 Brassica oleracea var. oleracea | reverse complement strand
TGGCCTGGTGGAGAGAAGGCTGAGCGCCGGTGGAGCAAAGGCTGAGCACCGGAGGAGCTGGCCGGAAAGAGGATCGCCGGCTGAGAGAGATTTCTCAGGTGGAGAGCACAATCGTGCTGATAACGTGTTAGAAATATGAGAGAAGTGTTGTTGTGAAAGTTGTGTCTTTCTCATTAGCTCTCACTATCAATATATAGTGGAGGTTCCAAGGGTTTACACAAAGGAAAGAATCTACACATTTAATACATTTGACTACAAATATCTAGACTTGGTCAAAGCTCATAAATGCTCCGGTTGAATGAGTCTTCATCTTGACTAGTCTTGGTCGGATGTAGATGGACCGGAGACGGGTGTAGACGGACCGGATAGTCGGGTCAGATGTAAACCTCCTTAATGGTTAATGGCAATCCACATATCCATATCATGGATTTATAACAAAATGTGATTGATAGGTATCAGAAGCTAATTCTTTGGGGAACATGCTTGTAGCTTCAATGCTATGCGGGATTTTCGCAGGAGCTTGTCTTTCCTGGCTTTGGCTTATTGGCAGCAAGATCTCGTTTTAGTTTCATATATTATTTTTATCGATTCTCAAAAGTATTTTTGATGATAATTGACTAAAATCTTCGAATTTTGTTATACTAATCTATTACAATTTTTTTCCCTTTTGGAAATTAAATGAGAATAGAGTTAAACAACTAACAACACATAGGTTGCTAACTTGCTATTAGTAAACTTTTGTAACTTTGTGTTTTTCTCTGTAATGTTATATGAACTTTGTGTTTTCTTTAGTTGTGTTACGATGTAAAACTCATCTCTGTTTTATAATGACGAAATCAATTAAGAGTTTACATCGTGCTTGTTTTAGGCATCAAACTCCCTTAAATCAATTGAGAAAGAAAACTTAAGAAACTGATCATGTAAGTTTGTTGGTTCATCTGTTTGATCAAGCATTGAGGAGAGTGGAGTAAGGGCAAACTCAGAAGAAGTTTAACTCATAAATAAAGAACTTCAGACACAGAGAACCCCACAAGGAAATCAGATACCCAATGCTTTGAATACAAATGATATGGGCATTTTAGAATAGAATGTCCTATGGCCAGACAAATGAAGATCAAGTGTTATGGATGCAAAGTGCATAGTCATACTCAACCGGTGTGTGAAAATGATTTAAAGAATAAAAAGGAGAAATCAGTGCTTGGTGTCAATGAAGATGAATCAGAAAGTGAAAGGGAAGAATAAGAAATCAAAAACTTCGTGGCATTTGTCTGAATTACTGAATTTGAATCAGGATATGAATCAGAAAGTGCACTAGAGCGGGAATTAAACAAAAGTTACAAGCAAGTTCAAAAGGCGGTTGTAAATCTGGGCAAGAAAAAATTGGCCTTGGTTAAAAAAAGGCTTGTCTCGAAGTTGAGTTGACCACGCTACAACAGAAACGAAGAAGAAAAGCTAGCTCAGGACCGTGTAGTCTTAATGAAGGAAAATATGATGTTTGCCAAGAAAGCGAAGGGCTTGATGGAGTCTTTCCCCAGTCTCTCCTTCTGGGTTCCATACCCTAACTTCTTCTTCTCGTCGTAAGTGAAGTACGCGAGATCGTTGTTGTTCTTCGAGTGTCTTTGCGGCATGTTGGATGAAGAATCGAGGAAGATGAACTGGGTAGAAGCCAAATCAGGTGTGAGAGAGAGAGAGAATTAAGGATCCAAATCGCAAACCCTAGAAGATTGGGAACAACCAAGTTTTGGTTTTTCATGTGTTCGCACTCTTTTAAATGGATTGTACAACCATATTCTTCACGTACCTTTGCAAAGTTGCAAAACTATATGTGCTTGCAAATTATTGTTATCTTTTAATATAAGTGTAAACTTGTTAAAAGTAAATAAATAAAACTCACCCGCCTATCAAACCACACCAACTTGTCTTCTTCTGCGTTTTAGGCGATGATTGTTTGTTTGGTTTCTAGATTTTGGATTTTTGTTTTTAGTTTTTAGTTTTTGGTTTTTGGTTTTTGATGGTCTGAAACAATGGTCCAAGATTACAAAGATAATAGGGTGACCCCTATTGCTGCAACAAAACAGAAAAAGGACAAAGACACAATCTTAAAGGAAAGATGAATTAGTCTTGTCTTGAAGCTTCTGCGGCGATACGTTGATGAAGCCATGCTGGTCCTCCTAAAGCGAGGTAGGACTGAAACCGCCCATCCTTCAGCATACTCTTAGCAATATCACGAGCTATTATATTGGCATGTGCTCCCTCAACTTCAAAAGCAACAGAGGAAAAGAGGCTACACAATGCTCCAATTTTCTCTAACAAGCAGCGGAACCGTGGCCAAGAACCCGGTGTTGATATCGCCTCTATCGTTTCCGAATGGTCTGAAGCTATGCATATTGTATGAAGGTGCAGGTCGTTTGCACTCTGCAAGACCCAGATGATGCCTCGAAGTTCTGCAGCCAATCGGGAAGTCGAGGGAGTGAAGGCATCACGTCCATGAAATAAGACGTTACCAGTATGATCCCTCGCCATCCACGCTCCTCCACATTGCAGTGACTTATTTCTCCAATTCACATGAACATTACACTTCACAATACCTTGCGTCGGAGGACACCATCTTTCTTTATCCCGTGGACTACTATTCTGCCTCTCTGTGAGTTTAGCTTATTCTTTTACATCAAACCAGAGAGAAGCTTCTTCCTCAGCATTACTCACCCAAAAACCCGGAGACTTCTGTGTTTCTGCATACATAATCGAGTTCCTGTTTCTCCATATATTCCATAGCAGCCAGGGGAGATGACGTGCATTGCAGGCTCCATCAGCCTGGTTTTCCATAAAATCAAACAAAAAAAACCAAGTTCTCTTCAAGACTCAAAGAGAAACCCTGTGGAGGACAAGGACATCGCGCTAAGTGCCATAATTCCTGGGTTTAACACAATGAAACAACATATGGTTGATCGTTTCTGGCTCATCACGACATAAGGAACAAGTACTCTGCACATTCAGACCTCTGGATTGTAGTCTATCAGCCACCGCCAACGCACTCGAGAGCACCCGCCATAGGAACATTCTGATCTTCGGTACAGTAGCAATCTTCCACACCCTCCGTTTTAGAGCTAGCCTTTGTTGTTCCAGAGCAGTAATGTTAGCTGTACGACGGGCTTCCAAGTTCGATAACAGCAAATATCCACTCTTGACAGTGTAAGCTCCATGGTTCGTGTATGCCCAGATATGTTTATCCTCTCTACCTCCTATTTGAAGGTCCAATATCCTCTTCACTTCAATTTCTGGGAACACCTCAACCAACATCTCCATGCGCCATCTGTTATTCTGATCAAGCAAGTCTTTCACTCTAAAATTCAAATCATAAAGGATCTGCTTATTAACTGGCCTCCTAGGATCCTCATCCATGATACATTTATCTAACCAGACCAAGGAGCTCTGACCGTTTCCAATGGATTTGATCAGACCTTTCTGCAACAGCTCTCTACCAAAGACAATACTTCTCCACGCATAAGATGGCCTGAAACCCTTCCCTGCTTCAAGGAATGACGTTTTAGCATAATACCGGCCCTTGTATAACCTTGCTAGTAGACTTTGTGGATCATTCATCAACTTCCAAGCCTGTTTAGCCAAGAGAGCCTGATTAAAGCCTTATATGTCTCTGAAACCCAGCCCTCCGTTCTCCTTAGCTTCACAAAGCTTTTCCCAAGCTATCCAATGGATTTTCTTCTTGTCTCCACTCTCATTCCACCAGAAGGCAGACATGGCACTCATAATCTTTTGGCAGTGGTGTTTGGTGAGACGAAAACAAGACATCGCATACACCGGAAGAGCCATAGCAATTGACTTCAGGAGTACCTCCTTTCCCCCAAGAGAAAGCATTTTGGTATACCATCCATTCAGTCTCTTATCTAATTTTTCTCCAATAAATGCCAATAGTTCCTGTTTCGATCCACTGAAACATTTGGGAAGCCTCAAATACGACCCAGCACCTCCCTCTTTCTCAATGTCCAAGATCTCCGCAATAAGTCTTCTCATCACTTGATCAATACCCGCTTCAAATGTAATAGAAGACTTCTGAAAATTTATCTCCTGCCCGATGCCTGTCCATAGAGTTTTAAGCATCTTAAAAATGCTGTACACTCATTCAGCTCAGATCTTATAAGGAACAAGCTATCGTCAGCGAACAAGAGGTGTTGCACTGCAGGGCAATGGCGAGTGAGTTTCATACCAGAAATTTCTCCATTCTCTTCAGCCCTGTTCATAACATGTACCAGAGCCTCGGCGCATAAGATAAATAAGAACGGGGACAAAGGATCCCCTTGCCTCAAGCCTCTCTCTGGAACAATGTGACCAAACTCTTGCCCATTCAATAGGACTGTATACGAGACAGAACGTATACATAACATAATCCATCCAATCCACTTACTATCAAAACCCAGCTTCACGAAGAGAGCTTCCAAGAAAGACCATTCAACACGATCATAGGCCTTCGACATATCTGTTATCATGGCAATGTATTCCTCCTTGCAGTTCGGGTTTGTGTTAAGTCCATGGACCATCTCACGTGCAATAAACAAGTTATCTGAGATAAGGCGTCCTGCAAAGAAGGCTCCTTGGGTGGGGGAGACAATCTGCGGCAAGATTCCTTTGAGACGCGAGCACAAGACCTTTGAGATGATCTTATAAGTCACAGAACACAAACTGATTGGCCGAAGATCAGACATCAGAGTTGGATTTGGTTTCTTCGGCAGCAAGAACAACTGTGTATAATTCCACTCAGACGGTAGCACCCCTTCCCTGAAAAATCGATGTACTTCTTTTGTGATCATAGGGCCAGTTACACTCCAGTGTTTCTGAAAGAAGTGTGCTGCCATGCCATCAGCTCCGGGTGCGCTATCACTCTTGATTGCCTTAACCGCTCGCTTGATATCAGCATCCGTAACCTCTTTAGTTAATCTTTTATTCATTTCTTCTGTCACTCTATCTTCAAGACCATGAAGAAGCTCACCAGCATCAGACGGAGAGGAGGACCGAAATAAATTAGTGAAGTATTGCACTGCTATCTCCCCCTTCGCCTCGTCCTTTGTTTGTTGTACTCCACCAGCGTCAACTAGGGTTGGTATCAAGTTCTTCATCTTCCTTGTTTTAGCCCACCCATGGAACACCTTAGTATTCAAATCGCCAGCAACCAGCCATGTGTTCTTGGACTTCTGTTTTCCAAAAGGACTCTTCTTCATAATAGAGTTGTACCAGTTGCTGCTTGAGCTCTGTCATTTTTGACGAATCAGGAAAGCGCTTTGTCTCCTCTTCCTCCAGCTGAAGACGTAGTTTAGCTATTTATTTCTTGGAGTTCCCTGCGTCGCTTCTCTTCCATTTTTCCAATTCTTTTCGATAATCTGAGATAGCTGAAAAAACATTTTGACCCTCTTCTCTCACTACTGGTCTCCAATGTTTCTTAATTATCTCCCTCACTGCCGGCTATGACGACCATCGCTTATCAAAAATAAACCTTCCTCTTCTATGCTGATTCTGAGTCGCCATACTCAGAAAAAATAGGACGATGATCCGACCCTAGCCGTTCCAAATATTGCAGGTGCGACCTAGGGAAAAGTTGAAACCACTCTGCATTACCAAAAGCCCTATCCAACTGACATTGGATCCAAACATTCTCCTTAACTCCATTCGTGATAACCTCTCTGACTCCTGCCCAAGAGAGCTTGTCACCCGAGCTAGGCACTTCTTTAATTCTACAGTCTCGTACCATTGAACGAAATTGATAAAATGAGCTTTCAATACGATCAGGACCTCCAAGCTTCTCGTCGCCATTCATGATCTCATTGAAATCTCCAATTAAACCCCATCCTTCATTCCGGTTCAAACCAATTGTCTTCAAATCATTCCAAACCTCCTCCCTTCTTTGCCGCACCGGATCACCATAGACAAATGTCATAAAAAAAACTAGATTACCCGCCTTCACCTTCGTGTCTATGATCCTATTACTTGCACTCAGCACTTCTACCTCATGCATTTGCTTCCAGAAAAGCGCCAAACCTCCACTAAGACCCACTGGATCAACCAAAAAAGAGTGGTCATAACCCAATGATCTTGTAACATCCTTCACGTGATCACTAGAGTTTTTAGTCTCTAGGAGAAACAGAAATTCCGGGAGATGCCCACAACACATCTCCTCTAGGCGTCGAAATGTCAGGTTGCTTCTCAAACCCCGACAGTTCCAACTGAGTGTCGTCATTGAGGATTGGATGGCTTTTGGGGAACCATCGAACCCTTCACTTGCTTTGCCAACTTTGACGATACCTCACTCTCCTCATTCGCCTTGCGTTTCATCGACCCCTCTCCTCTACTATGCTGAGACCGTTCCGGACCAACCTGACTGCTCATGCGCCTGTTCTGGTTACGTCTCACCCACGAGGACCGACTACTGTGTGAATTTCTGCTTCTGCTACCACAGTCTCTTACAGGAGAAGTCCCACTTCCGATCACAAAACCACGACTCCCTTCCTCATTCAACAAAAGCCCTTCCTCTCCATCTGCAACATAACCATCATCCCTTTGCATCTTATCCGTTCGTTGCTGCGTTTCAACCAACAGTTGTTGATTCATATCTCCTGTTCTGTCTCCTTCTCCTCTCGACCTGGTGGCATGTCCAGTGTGTTCCTGAGAAGAAGATGCTGCTTATGGAGGAACCACAACATTCTCCACTCTACTAAAATAAAAAACTCTCCCCCTATCTCGATTGATCTCAGAGGACAGCACTGGTGCTTTCTCAAGGCGTAAGCAAGAACGTTGCCAATCGGATCATTCGACAACTCCTGTAGTGTTTTCCTCATTCTCGCTTCTCTGATGTTTCGTTCCTCTAGGTCAGCGCAGTTCATGTAAATTCTCATCTGCTCAAAGACCTCCGGCGCTACTACAGTCTGAGGAGGTGCAAAACCTGGCGGATCCGACGGAGCCATAAGCGGCATTAGTTTGTTAACCAGGTCGTTGTGGTGCTGCCTTCCTCCCGTAGACGAAGCTCCAACCACAAGCTGTCGAACTACAACCCCTTTCCCTTTGTTCTGTAATCCTTGTAGTAAAGGGCACTTCGGTTTTTCGTGAGAAAGACGAAGACAATGGAAGCATTTCTTCCTCACTCTTTCATACTCTACATCCACATATTCCACCCTTCCTGCCGGTAAAGTCACAGACTTCTTATCTTGTAATGGCTGATTAAGATCCAGTACAACTTGAACTCTTACATACTCCAGCAGGTGAGGCTTTGTAGGATCAAACTCTATAACTTTCACATGCCCAATAACATCTACCACTGCATCAATAGTCTTCAACTGTAAGTAGTTGACTGGCAGATTATGTAGTCTCACCCATATCATTGCAGTCTGCAGGTAGGCCGGAGGAGGCGTCTCCACCCAACGCTCCAACGCCATACCCCAATCATCAAAGGTCCAAAAACCTTGTTTCAGCACCATCTGAATGTCGGTTTCAAGGTCAAAGATAAACTGAAACCTCTCCCTTGTCAAAGCGATACTTCCAACTCGATCATAAATCTTCCAGACCTTTGGCATTGTCCGGAGCATCCTCCCCATATTCTGACAATCTGGGTTCAGTAACCTCCCCAAGATACTCATACTTCCTCTTTCCATGGCGCAATAGTCATCATCCTCCGGGATGATAATAGATTTATCTTCCCCAAGCGTCATCCCTTGTAAAACTTCTGCCAATTGTACGTCCATCAGCAGTAGGAATAAGCCCTTCTCTTCTGGTGGATTGCGATAGCAGCAAGCGTGAATGATTAATAAGGGAGGCGAGTTCACGAACCCTAGATAAACACATATCGCCGAAGAGGATTTTTTGTAAAAAAGGATATTTGCCAAAGATTTTCGGAAATCTCCAAAAAGATTTTGGAAGTTTTCCATGTAAATCCAGAACTCGGCAGGGATATACTCCCCCTGGAAAGATACTCCACGAGGATTGGCTTGAAAGCCCTTGCCATGGGAGAAGATTAGAATCGCCTTTGTGTCGCCGCCGAGTCGCCCTAGATTTTAGTTTTCTGGAAAACATGAATGGTGATTTTAGATTTTAGTTTTTGCTTTTAAATAATATGATGAAAATAAAATAAATAGTAAAATATTTATTCTGGAAATAATAAAATATAAAATATCATTACCAAAACACAGATCAGCTTATTTAGAAAAGCAAAAAATAATAATATAATTTTATGTTTAAACATAAAATTAAAAAATTAATTCTATGGTTAAACATAAGTTATATATATATATATATACTTTCTTTTATAAACTTGTATATATAATATATTTAGAAAATCCGTACAGATAAAGCTTCAAGTGAAATGTGTAAACATAATTTTTAGTAAAATTCACCATAACTATAATCTATATATATATATATTCATTAATGGTTAACTTCAAAAACATAATTCTATGTGAATGATTTAACTATATATGAAATTATTTTATGAAAAAATTAAAATTAAATAATTATTGAGAAATAATATTTACAAATTAAAATTAAAATTTAACGAAAATTTACAATATTTCAAAAATGGTGGCAAATATAATTCTACACATATGTTAATATTTAGATTATGATTTTTAGATATTAGTTATTTGATTATTCTGTAAATATTTGGTTCTTATAAATTATTTTTTTAAAATGTGACATTACTAAATTAAAAAATAGGCTGGAATTATATCGTTGAGTAAAGTTCCAAAACTATGCACGTATATATATTTAATCATATATTTAGGGCAAATTTCCAAAATAGCACATTTCTAAGTTTATATCACAAAAATAGCACTGAAAAACTAAAATGACCAAAATAGCACTTTTCTAAGTTTATCATTTGAAAATTTTAATTTTTTATTTTTCAAAATTTGAAATCTTATCTCCAAAACCTCATTTCTCAACTCTAAACCCTAAACCCTAAACCCTAAATCCTAAACCCCACCCTTTAACTCTAAACCCTAAGTTTGTGACTTTTGATAAAACATTAAGTGCTATTTTTGTGACTTTTGACCTTGAGTGCTAGTTTGGGAACAAAAACTTGATTTAGTGATATTTTTGTCTTTTTCTCATATATTTATGTGTATGTCATTTTGAATATTACATGGTACTGTCATACGGTAAGCACCAAGTAGAATATGTATTTTCTTTATTATTGATCTTTTGAATATTATTTCTTATATTAATATTTATTAAATAACAAAATTTATAATTTCAAAAAAAAAAAATACAAAATCATCATTAGCATAAAACTAGAAAAACTTGGATTTTGGCTTTTGTTTAGAAATAGGTAGTTATTCTAAAAACTAGTTTCCATAAATTTTAGGAAATCTAAAACTCAAAAATCTTGATTGGGTCAAAATTGGTTTTTTGATAATCAAAAACAAGAAACTGTTTCAAAATCTGCAAACAATCATCCTCTGCGGGTTGTAAACCACACTTCCAATTCTAATATTTATTTTTTATTTTAATTACAAACCACACTATGTGTTTTGTGGGTATATTTAAGAGGAATGATTACATGAATAAAAATACACATGCGTTTACTTTTACTCGCTGCAAACATTCATAACCTTAATCTTAATTGTCCTTACTTGTTTGTTCTTCTTAACGTATCTAACTGGTTTGAAGTTTAAAAAAAAAGTATGTAACTAATTTACACTAGGGATCGTTATCCACGCCAAGGCGCGGAGTTTTTGCATTTTAATCTATTTTTGTCTTTTGTTTACTAATCTAGCATTCAGTTTGTCAATGCATTTTATCTTCATCATCTCCTCTTGTCTTGTTTACATTTTTTTTCACGTTCTGTCGTTTGATTTGTCTTAGTTTTGTCTTGTGTCAATCTTAATCCTGCTCATTCTTCTTTCATTCTTTATTGATTGATATTTTTATCTCGCTTAGCTCTGTGTTGCCACTAATTTCACTACAAGAAAACAGCGGCATACTGAGAGAAAAATCGTCGGTAAGTCGTCGGAATAACGCTATTCCGACGACATACCGACGAAAAAAGTCTTCGGAAAAAACTCCTCGGAAATTCATCTTTCCTCGGAAATCCCTCGGAAATTTCCGACGGAATTCCGAGGAAATGAATTTCCTCGGAATATTCCGATGACTTTTTTCGTCGGAAATTCCTCGGAATATTCCGAGGAATATCTCGTCGGAATATTCCGAGGGATACACTTCCTCGGAATATTTCCAAAATTCAAAAAAAAAAATTAAAAATTTATTTTTTTAAATTGAAATTCAAAAATATAAAATTAAAATTGAAATAGAAAACATATTTAAAATACAAAAAATAATAAAATAGTTTTTATAAATAAAAAAATGTTTTATAAATACAAAATTAGTTTTAATAAATATAAATATTTTTATAAATATGAAATCATCTTTT
>NC_027751.1:21715609-21716637 GCF_000695525.1 Brassica oleracea var. oleracea | reverse complement strand
CTTCCAAATAATGATTTCCAGGTCAACACATTGCATGTTAACCTCTATAATGGGATCAACCGAGTCGAACGCAGCTACACATATGTTCCCTGCTTGTGCCTTTCATTCACAATCTGCAATTCTCCCAAGAACCAGAATCATAGCCAAGCCCAATAAACCAAGCACCCAACGTAACATCCCCACTTGCCTATTTGTGTAGAAAATGACTTGATCATTATATAGTAGCACCGAGAAGTTAGATGGAGAATGAGGTATGAATGCAAAGTAGACAAAACAGTTAAAATCTTACTGATTATGAGAAATATAAGAAATCAATTCTCTTGAAATGGCGTATAACTGTCCAGTAGCGTGACAGAAGTACTTGTTCCAGTTCTCACCAAACTTCCAATTCTAAATGTATATATAAATCTATTAGAGTTATTGCCAGCGCTATGTTGCGATATTTGTTAGCTAAAATAATCTATCCAACATAATTGGAAAAAGAAACCAACGAAATTGTAAAGCTAACCATCAGCTGAGATGCTTTTGATGTCCTGACACATTGCAAGCTTAGTGATTTCACTGTCAAAAGCAACAAACTAAGCAGTCATATACATCCAAAATATTTATTTACAAACGGTTCCTAGCACAGAAAAAACATATTATTATGTTACGGATGATAAGTTTGATGCATAAATACATTTTATAATTTTTCAACTGAACATTTGTGCCTACTGAATTACCTTACAACACCCACTGCATTGTGATTTTGGCATGTTAAAGCTGAGAATCAACATTGGAGCTTGCGTTAGCATTTGGAACATGAAATATAGCACCATCAATTTCCAGTGTTAATTCCATTAACAATAGCTGTGCAAAAGAACTATGCTAGTAAGTTAATCGTGATTAGTAATTCTTTACATCTTAATGTCGTACAACTTCAAAACGATAGACACTTACAATCGACGACTCTCAAAGATGGACCGCAAACCATCTAATGATATGCTTACCTCGTCGTATAAGTAATCCATGTCACTTCCCTCCCACGG
>NC_027751.1:21693244-21715110 GCF_000695525.1 Brassica oleracea var. oleracea | reverse complement strand
CAATCTGTGTTTCTTAGATGAGTCATGAACCGATGATTAAAAATTGAAAGCCCTAAACTTCCATTGAAGAGAACGCTTACAGACTAAAGAGGTTTATTGGGCTTTTTTTTAACGAATCTCATTTCAAAACGTGAGTTATAAAGTATTTATTAAATCATTAGATAAAATAAATAAGTGTGGGTCCCACAGAGAAAACCGAAGAAGCAAAGGTTTCCGACCTTCATAAATATATATTAGTTTCAGCCATCAATGTACAAAGAATCCTTTAACTCAGTGGTATAAATATTGTTGTTTAGATCTCAATAACCCGGGTTCGAGTCACATACTTGACACGTTTTCACACTTTTTAAAAGTGGGACCCACATATCGCTGACGTGTCGCATCAGGAGTGATGCAACTATCCTATTATAATGTAGATTTTAAAATAGAAAATTGAAAACCTCAAAAATTTATTCTTCATAACACTGCACTAATATAGGCTGAGTACTAAGACAAACAAGGATAAAATCTGAGAAGAATAATTATCTAGCGGCTTTCATAAGCTTAATATTAGAGCCGGTCATGTAATTATGTCAAACTTACTAAGAGCATTTTCAACTTAAAACTCCATTTTTTTACTTTAAAATTGCTTAACTCTATAATGGAATTATGTTTACTCCATTAATCCTACTCCAAAAATGGAGTGGAGTTGTAGCATTTGTTACTTCAAACTCCATTTTAAAGTAAATTATGGAGTGAAATTGAAAATGCCCTAAAACAAGACACGATTGGAATCTCCCATTTTGTATTATGTTGTTAGCATTATCTGAATATCAAGGATGTTGAGGTTAGGGGATGGGGTCACTGTCTTACCTCCTCTCTTCGCTTATCTTGTTCATGTTGTCAGTTTTGTTTTGTCGATGAGATTATAGACTCTCTTATAGATCTTAATCTATCAATGATAGCGGATTCGTGGCTTAGTTCAAACTTTTTTGTTTCTTAAATTATCGCTCAATAAAGCATGTTAAATCTTCAGAAGTGCTTTAGTTTCCTGCCATCTTGAAAGAAGTATTTTCAAACTTTTAGGTTAGCTTACTTATGTGAATTCTTTCTGGATCTACCTAAGCTTCAAATACCGGAAGACGATAATCATTCGTTCTTGTCTGTCTTTTGAATCAAATGTTCCACCTAATCTATCGATCTTTTTGGTGTGGAGTTGCCAGATAAGCATGAAATATATTGCATGTTTCATCAGAGATACTTGTGCACTTCACTATATGAGAGTAGCTTATTTGATTGGGCTCACAGTCACCACAATATGTTTCTCTAGGCAACACTTATTCGGAGTAAGATCTTCGAGAATCAACACGTAGGGCAGGAATTTCCGACCTCTTCCACATGTTGTAACCCAGAGCAAACCACTGATTTTCATGGCCTTTTGTCTCTCATCTGCTGAGTTTAGAGGGGAGTAAGACCAGCTGGTTGTCTGTTTGCTGTTGAGATTTGTAATCTGTTAGTTCTAGTTTGTGTTCTTTTGAACTTGCTAGATCATAGGTCTATATGGTTGATAATAGTTTTTCCAGCTCTAAAATTAAACTCGTAGGTCTATAACATAGATAAAGGATTTGATAAAACAAGGATCGATACATTCCAAAAACTAGACCTAAATAAATCTGTTGAAGTATGTATTTGTAGAAAATAAGGACCAAATGTTATTTAGAGAATAAGCATGTTTTGATGAATCGCAAAGTTCAAATGTCATATGAACTCCTCAACAACATTGTCCCTTTATGGGGTGACTTCCTGGAAAGGAGGTCTCTAGATCTGGCTCCTCATGTTGCAAGATTCCATATCATTGTTCACAAGATATGGCGTTTTGGAAGCAATAGTTCCAACATTCATATATTTACGGTGAACAAAATGAGAGTTAAATTTGAAATTTGAGAAGAGTAAACTCGGAGACGAGTTTTAAGAAGAGGAACTAGATTTTGACTTGTGCCACCGCGTAGGTGCTTTTTTTTTAAAAAAAATTTGCATTTAAAAATTATGATTTTTCATGTATTTTAATTGTTTATAAATTGTATTTATTGATGATGTGAATTATTCATGTTCAAAAATAAAGTTGTACGTTAAATTTTTTTTTTGAAAAATATATCATTTAAAGTTTATCTGGTTATAAGATACTAATTGGAAGGTTTTTTATATTAATACTATTCAAATAAAAACACACTTTCATATCTTTTTATTTGCTATGTTTTTAATTTTATATAGAGACCATTATATTTTATATTCTATTTAGTTATAAATCTTGTAACATTTTCATCAAAAATCAGAAGTCATAAAAGACATAACATTGCAAAAAACACAAGCGTATAACGACGACAAAATGTTGTCGTAAAATTACGTCTATGTTACATCTACATTACAAGGAAATTAAAAATCATCATAAGTTAGTTGTAACTTACCAACGAAACATATTCGTCGTAACATCGACGTAATGTTACGACTATTTAAAGATGACTGCCGCATGTCGCCGTAATGTATTTGTTAATTTACGACTACGTTACATCCACATATTTCAACAAAGTTACGGCTAAAATAAGATTAAATATAGATGGTTGGTGAAAACATGTATTATGCGTGTATGGATGGTTGAAAAAAAGGAAAACTGGCCGTAATGTAGTCGTAAACCATTGTAAATATTATGTGGTTATAAACTTGTTGTAACATTCCCACCTACCATATTTCGAAATTTTTCTATAAATATGCATATCCTCTCATTCTAAAGAACCACCAAAAAAAACACGGAAAGAAAACGATTACAAAAAAGATGGCATCAGGTAGCAATATATACGAGTTACGAAGTTGGATGTATGCACATAAAAATTCTGATAGAGTGGTGATAAATGAATTTCTGAACGGGGTGGAGATATTCATGTACCAGGCCAGAAATACACCAATCACGCAGGAAACTGGTAAGATGTTTTGTCCCTGTCGTAAGTGCAAGAATACCAAGTTTTCTAGTAGTGAAACGGTTTGGAAACATTTAGTAAATAGAGGATTTACCCCCACACTATTACATTTGGTTTCAACATGGAGAGGGTGATCATGGTAGGAATGAAGCTACTATTAGTAGTCACTTTGAAGATGTTGGTAATAGTGAACCGGGTCATTTGCATACTGAAACTAGTTACCATCAGGATAATCAGATGGCATATCATGATAGGATGCATGATATGGTTTCAGTTGCATTTCGCGAAACCTCACGAGTTGCTACAGAAGTAGATAATGTAGAAGAACTTAACTTAGATGCAAAAAACGTTTTATGAAATGCTAGACACTGTGAATTAGCCAATCCACGAAGGTTGTAGAAAAATTATTTCTAAATTGTTGTTGGCTACTAGGACGATGAATACCAAAACTGATCATAATTTATCTGAAATTTGTATTGATGCATGGGTTGAGTTGTTTAAAGAGTATTTGCCAGAAGATAACTTGTCTGCTGATTCTTATAATGAGATTCAGAAACTCGTTTATAGTCTTGGCTTACCTTCAGGATGATAGATGTGTGTATAGACAATTGTATGATATACTGGAGGAAAGATGCAGAGCTGTTGGAATGTCAATTTTGCAAGAAGCCCCGATATATACGGCAAGGACGTGGGCGGAATAGGGTACCGTACCAACGGATGTGGTACTTACCTATTACTGATAGGATAAAGAGATTATATCAATCTGAGAGGATTACGGGAGCGATGAGATGGCATGCCGAACATACTTGGTAGGATTTGATGTGCCTCAGTCCATTGATCACTCCGTGGAACCAGACCAGCATGAAGATCAGGACGTCCCAAACATTTCAACCGAGGTTCACTATTCCGACCGTATCGGACAGACTGACCGAGCCGTGTACTCGATCCGCGTGCGTCCGGAATGGAACTTCAGCTGGAACCACGACCAGACGACCGAACTGACCGTACCAGAGCTCATCTTCCCCGACTAACTCGACAAGTTAAGACTGATGGTCAAGCCATAATCAATTTAGGACGAGCCAATTCCAATTCAGACCGCAACTTCTCTCTTTTGGCCCGTTTGGCACGTACCGCATGCACCGGCGACCGTACAGATGATCTTGCTTCCTTGTTCGATCCAATGATGGACTTCTCTTTTGGATATTTCTCTAACCAAGGATCCTTAAGCTTTCTGAAGACTTGGGCCACGCTGGAACACAACTTGTCAGATCAGAACGTCCCGCGGCCCTTACTGATCGTCCCGCGTACGTACTGATCTTTGTTCTTTGTAAGAATTTGTCTTGTTTCTTGGTGAGTCATATCAAGGTCAACACTTCCTCAAATTGTTGGACTTGTGAGTAATTTCAAGCAATGACGAGAGAACCTTCATTTGGTGGTCTTGTGAGTCATATCAAGCACCAATGGAGTCGGGAATATCGGAGGCTTTCCGTAACCTTTGTGCGACCCTTCAATACATCCAGTTCTCCATCCGGAGTTCATATCCAAACCGTACCAGTAGAGTGATCCGTTCCTAGGGTCCTTCAAGTGGTATCAGAGCCACTCTTCTGGTATCTTCTGAATCATTCCATCTTCTCATCTTCCATTCCATCTTCTCTTCTTCTACCTTTCTTGAATCCAGGCCCCTCATTACCATCCACTATATATAAAAAAAGAAAAGAGATCTACGATTTAAAAAAAAAAATCCAAGTTTGATTTGTAGATTGGTGGTGGAAGAGAAAGCCTGCTGGCTGAGGAGAAATCCAGCCTTTGAGGTGGTTAAAACGGATTCCAAACCAAAAATCTCTTATCTTTCTCTCTTAAGAAATTCCCTTCTGTTTGCTTGGAATTGTCCATTGGGATTCTTTGATCTGTTTTTCTTAGAACCTTGAGTGGAAACTTGTTTGTGTGGTCACTACAAAATCTGAGAGAAACACGTGTGTGGGAGAGGATCAAACGCTTGAGAGTGTGATGTTATTATCTAACCTTTTGTGTTTAAGCTTTTCAGGAAACCATAAGTAGTGAAGATGAAAGAAATCGACCCGGAAATTCTGTTTCTGGCTTGTCTAATTTACAGATGCGTGCTTTGAATGATTCTATTACTAACCTCATGAACACAGGTCTTGAGCAGATCCATCAAAGCCTTGACGAGATCCAGACCAGCCAACAGACGCGTCCTCGACCCGGAGCAAGGAGAGATCGCCCAAGGTGTCCCGACCGATCCGATGATGAGGTCCAAGAGGAGGACTTCGAGGATGATGTCCGATCCACCAACAGACCAAGAAGAGGTCATAGAAACCGAGAGCAAGGTGATATCAATCCATTTGCTAGAACTGATCGTGTTAATGATAGCTTAGGAGGATTGAAACTGAAAATTCCAACTTTTGATGGCAAGAATGATCCAGATGCTTTTCTTGAATGGGAAAGAAAAATTGAGCTTGTTTTTGATTGTCAAAACTTCTCTGATTTTAAGAAAGTTAAGTTCACCACAGCCGAATTTACTGGCTATGCTATTAATTGGTATGATCAAGTTGTGACCCACAGGAGGAGAACAGGTGCACATCCGGTCGAAACATGGGACGAGCTTACCATGCTGATGAGGAGACGATTTTTGCCTATTCACTATCACCGTGATCTCCACCAGAAGCTGAGACGTTTGCTTCAAGGCACAAAGTCCGTGGAAGACTACCACCAAGAGATGGAGATCTTGATGATCAAGGACGATGTGCACGAGCCAATGGACGCCACTATGGCACGATTTCTTTCAGGTCTCAACCGTGACATCCAAGATCGTATGGAGCTTCAATAGTATGGTAGTGTTGAGCAGATGTTACACAAGGCCATCTTGATCGAACAGCAAGTCAAAATGAGGAGTTACTCAAAACCGGCCATTGCTTCAAAACTAGCCTATGCTCCTAAACCTAGCTATCAAGACAAAGGTAAGTCTTCTATCACAACACATAATGCTTTTTATACTGATGTTCCTGCTCGTGTTGACAAAGGAAAAGCAGTAGAGACTTCTGGACATGCAAGAGACATCAGGTGCTTCAAGTGTCAAGGTCTAGGACACTATGCAAAGAATTGCCTAAACCAACGGGTGATGATTCTCATGGAGAATGGTGAAGTTGAATCAGAAGATGAGCAGAAGGACAAAGAGGATCTTGGTCCTATCTTTGATGAGGAAGAAGAGTCTTTTGGTTACTCTCATCACGGACCCCTACTTGTTGCTAGGAAGGCCATGGACGAGCCTATCTTCGATGAAACGAACGATCGCCTGTTCGTTGATTTTGGTTTGACCTTTGATGCTGATTCCGGTCCGATCTTTGATGAGGAGGACAGCTTCGACTACCCACATCACGGACCCCTACTTGTCACAAGAAGATCTTTGAGTGTTCAACCCAAACCCAATGAAAAAGAACAAAGGGAGAATCTCTTTCATTCTCATTGCTTAGTTTGTGAAAAAGTATGTTCTTTGATTATTGATGGTGCGAGTTGTACTAATGTTGCTAGTGACACTCTTGTCAGGAAACTGGGACTTGCTACTCGGCCTCTCTCTCGTCCTTTCAGGTTGGAATGGCTGAACGAGGCTGGAGAACAATATGTGAAGGAACAGGTCACCGTCCCCCTTACCATTGGCCGATATGAAGACGAGGTCGTTTGCAATGTTCTTCCCATGGACACGTGCCACATTCTCTTGGGCCGGCCATGGAAATTTGATAAGAGGTCCGTGCATGATGGTTTTACAAACTGACACTCCTTTGATCATAAAGGAAAGAAGATCACGTTGGTACCATTGACACCTTTGGAGGTTCATCAAGATCAGATCCAACTTAAGAAGAACCGAGACCAAGAGCCTAGACCGGATGAACCTGAATCATCCCACCGAAACTCTAATTTCTATATCAAGCCAAGTCAGGTCAAGAAATCTTGTTACTCTCAAAAGTCATTTCTTTTACTTGTGTACAAAGAATCTCTTATTGCTTCTTCTTCTGACCTTGCACCGGAGATTCCGAGTGAACTTTTAGATGTTTTGCAGGAGTTTTCTGATCTTTTTCCATATGAGAATCCTAAAGGATTGCTACCTGTACGAGGCATTGAGCATAAGACAGATTTTGTTTGAGGTGCGTCTCTACCAAACCGACCAGCCTATCGTACCAATCCGGTCGAGACCAAGGAACTTCAGAAACAAATCGGTGACCTTCTTAAGAAAGGCTACATCCGGGAAAGCCTCAGTCCTTATGCCGTTCCTGTCCTCCTTGTGCCCAAAAAGGATGGTTCTTGGCGGATATGTGTGGACTGTCGTGCCATCAACAATTTAACGGTAAAGTATAGGCATCTGATTCCTAGGCTTGATGATATGCTTGATGAGCTGCATGGTTCCTGTTTGTATTCAAAAATTGATTTGAAAAGTGGCTATCACCAGATTAGGATGAAAGAAGTTGATGAATGGAAAACTGCATTTAAAACAAAGCTAGGGTTGTATGAGTGGCTTGTCATGCCATTTGGTCTTATTAATGCACCTAGTACTTTCATGCGTTTGATGATTCATGTCTTGAGATCATTCATTGGTCATTTTGTTGTTGCCTACTTTGATGACATTCTTATTTACAGCAAAAACATTGAACATCATAAGATGCATTTGAAATATGTTCTTGAAGTTCTTTGGAAAGAAAAACATTTTGCAAATCTTGGTAAATGCTCTTTTGGAACATATGAAGTGGTGTTCTTAGGTTTTATTGTAGGTGCTGATGGACTTAGAGTGGATGAGGAGAAAATCAAAGCCATCCAAGACTGGCCGAGTTCAACGACTGTGGGCGAGGTAAGGAGCTTTCATGGTCTGGCCGGTTTCTATAGGCGGTTTGTTCCGAACTTCAGTACCATAGCAGCCCCACTCACTGAAGTGATCAAGAAGAACGTTGGATTCAAGTGGGAACAAGTTCAAGAAGAGGAATTTCAGATTCTCAAAGGGAAGTTAACTCAAGCTCCTTTACTTGTACTTCCCGATTTCTCTAAAGCTTTTGAAATCGAATGTGATGCCTCTGGAGTTGGTATTGGTGCTGTGTTGATGTAGGATAAGAAACCCATTGCTTACTTCAGTGAGAAGCTTGGTGGAGCCACGCTCAACTACCCCACTTATGACCAGGAGTTGTATGCTTTGGTAAGTGCTCTCCAAACATGGCTACATTATCTTTGGCCTAAGGAGTTTGTGATCCACACAGATCATCAGTCTTTGAAACACCTTAAGGGCCAGCAGAAGTTGAACAAGAGACATGCGCGTTGGGTCGAGTTCATTGAGACATTTCCTTATGTGATTAAGTACAAACAAGGTAAGGAAAACGTGGT
This sequence comes from Brassica oleracea var. oleracea, assembly GCF_000695525.1. Taxonomy (NCBI): domain Eukaryota; kingdom Viridiplantae; phylum Streptophyta; class Magnoliopsida; order Brassicales; family Brassicaceae; genus Brassica; species Brassica oleracea. The sequence goes on along the minus strand of NC_027751.1, from coordinate 21,706,780 downwards.
GGCTGATGGCTTGTCTCGAACGTATGTTCTTCTTTCAGCACTTGAAACCAAGTTGCTCGGTTTTGAATTCATCCAGAATTTGTATGCAACTGATCATGATTTTAAAGAGGATTTCAGAAAGTGTTCGAAAACGGCTTATGGGAAGTATTATCAAATGTCTGGATTGTTATTCTTTGATAACCATTTGTGTGTGCCCCAATGTTCTTTGAGGGAGTTGTTTCTCAGGGAAGCTCATGGAGGAGGTCTTATGGGACACTTTGGAGTTAAGAAAATATACAAGGCGGTTTATGATCACTTCTACTGGCCGAGTTTGATGAAAGAAGTAGAGAGGATCTGTGGCCGATGTGTGACTTGCAAGAAATCTAAGACTAAAGCATCAAATCACGGTTTGTACTCAGCTCTACCCATTCTCTCTCATCCTTGGTTAGACATTTCTATGGATTTTGTGCTTGGTTTGCCTAGATCTAAGGCTGGACGAGATTCCATCTTTGTGGTTGTTGATAGATTTTCGAAAATGGCTCATTTCATTCCATGTCATAAGACTGATGATGTTGTGCAAGTTTCTGAATTATTCTTTAGAGAAGATGTTAGGTTGCACGGAATGCCTAAGACCATTGTTTCTGATCATGATGCTAAGTTCCTTAGCTATTTCTGGAAAACTTTGTGGTCTAAGTTAGGACGGGATTGATGTTCTCTACAACTTGTCACCCACCGATGTCAAACTGAAGTTGTGAATCGAACTTTGTCCGCATTGCTTAGGTCATTGGTTAGAAAGAACCTTAGACTTTGGGAAGAATGTTTGCCTCATGTTGAGCTTGCTTATAACCATGCTATACATTATACTACTAAGTTCTCACCTTTTGAGGTTGTTTATGGTTTCAATCCCTTATCTCCACTTGATTTTTTGCCTTTGTCTTTGCCTTTGAGTGCAAGAGTTAGTACAAATGGCAAGAGGAAGGCGGGCACTATCAAGAAGCTACATGAGCAAGTTCGTGCCAATATTGAAACCAAAACCGAGGGTTACAAAAGATTTGCCCACAAGAAAAGAAAGGAGGTTATTTTCAAGGAGGGTGATCTTGTGTGGGTTCACTTAAGGAAGGAACAATTTCCAGAAGAAAGAAAGTCCAAACTCATGCCTAGGATCGATGGTCCATTTCAGATCCTTAGGAAGATCAATGACAAAGCTTATCAACTTGATTTGCAAGGTAAGTATGACATTTCCTCAAGCTTTAATGTTTCTGATCTTTCTCCTCTTCTTGTAGATGATCCGGATTTGTGGACAAATCCTTTTGAAGAGGGAGGGAATGATGTGCTCAGTCTGTGGATCAGTCCGTGGAACAAGACCAGCATGAAGATCAGGATGTCCGGAACATTTCAACCGAGGTCCACTCTTCCGACCGTACCGGACAGACTGACCGAGCCATGTACCGGATCGATCCGCGTGCGTCCGTAATGGAACTTCAGCTGGAACCATGACCAGACGACCGAACTGGCCATACCGGAGCTTGTCTTCCCCAACCAACTCGACAAGCTAAGAATGATGGTCAAGCCAGAATCAACTTAGGACGAGCCAATTCCGACTGAGACCGCAGCTTCTCTCTTTTGGCCCGTTTGGCTCGTACCGCATGCACCGGCCACCTTACTGATGATCTTGCTTCCTTGTTCGATCCAACGATGGACTTCTCTTTTGGATATTTCTCTAAGGCAAGGATCCTTAAGCTTTCTGAAGATTTGGGCCACGCTGGAACACAACTTTTCCGATCAAAACGTCCCGCGGCCCTTACTGATCGTCCCGCGCACGTACTGATCCTTACCGCCCTGACACAGCCAGTTCGCATGAACCTGGACAGTAGCCGAACGGTCATCTTGACTAGTCTTCTCTATTTTCCGTGCCTTGACCAGTTCTAGTCAATGTTTTCATTTTCTATATCGTGTTTTCCCACAATTCCTTTATAAGTCCTTGACTACAAACTCTATTAATATGTAATCCCTTTCATGAAATCAAGTATTTGATTTTTTCTTGAATTTTCTGAGTTGAAACTCTTTGTTCTTTGTAAGAACTTGTCTTGTTTCTTGGTGAGCCATATCCAAGTAAACACTTCCTCAAATCGTTAGACTTGTGAGTCATATCAAGCAACGACGAGATAACCTTAATTTGGTGGTCTTGTGAGTCATATCAAGCACCATTGGAGTCTGGAATATCGGAGGCTTTCTGCAACCTTTGTGAGACCCTTCAATCCATCCAGTTCTCCAGCCGAAGTTCATATCCAAACCGTACCAGTAGAGTGATTCGTTCCTAGGGTCCTTCAGGATTGCTATGGGTTTAGGGACAAACGGTGATAAGCGGCATGAGGTGGGCTCGAAGAAATTATTTTGCAATCGGATCCAGTGGTGAGGAAGATAAAGGGTGATATTGATCGCCGATACGATTCTATGCAATTACGTTAAATTGTTAATTTAATTGTAGCTACGGGGGTGGATTAAACAACTGTCGGAAATTTCTATTGCTAAAGAAGAAATATAGAAGATCATGTATGTATTATACTATTTTTAGTGAAATGGAGTTATAGTATAGTATATAACAGTTAATAAAACTATTAGTGTTACAAATACTATTGAACATGTAGTATATAGTGCATCCTTATGACATAAACTTAGTTATTATGTATTGTTCTACCTATTATATAATATAGTATGTTTTCTTCTAAAATGTCACAGAAGATAATAGTCATCATCACACAATGAGCTTGCTAATTATATATGAACCATACATGTACATTAATCAAATGTATATTCCATGGATTCGACTAAATAGTATAGTACATATTATTGAAAGTATCAAACATAATGATATACTAGAAAAATTAATTGTATTCACCTACTCAACATCTATGGTTGCTTTTGAAACACGTAACCAACATTATGGGTGCTCATGCGAGTATAACTCTTGTATCCTATGAGAACATACAAAAATAAATAGAATATAACGTAGTAAATGATATAGTACATACTGATAAATTACAAAATTATCTAAATTTACTATACTATGTTTCTTTAAATTGGAAAATAGTATAAACTAATGTTAGCCACGATTCTTGGATATTATGGTTATAGAAGAAGTGGATGTGGTAAAAATGAAAGATATAGTAGCAATGGTAGTAACCGCAATGGTGGTGGTTACCGCAATGGTGGTGGTTACCGCAATGGCAGTGGAAGTAAATATGATGGAGTTGGTGGTTGTTACGGAGAAAGAAGCGGTGGATTTGAAATACCTAATATGTGGCAGAAGCGGAGAAAGCTGGGGTGGATACATATTTGATGGTGGTGGTTGGAGTAGATGTGTGGTGGTGACTATGGTGGTGATTGTTAAAGAGGAAGTAGTGGTAGTGGATGTAGAGGAGATGATGCTATTTGTATAAATGTTATTGTGATTGTGATGATAATCGTGAGATGACTACGGGGTGATGGTCATTATTATGGTGGTAGGTGGCTATTTAAAAGAAAAGATTAGGAGGAAGGATTTATGATTTACCAGTAAAAAAAACTTGAAATAAGTAAATAAGAAGGGTATTATAGTATATATATTGTAGAAATATTAGATGCATTTTATTTTTTAGTTAGACTAGGGTTGTTCCCAGGCTACGTCCGGGTTATTTTCTATGAAAATGTTAAAGCAAAATATCATATTAGATTAAAATATTTTTGTCCAAATTATGTTTAATGTAAAAAAGTGTTAGGATTAAAATAATTATTGAATGTAAAAAAAAAAAGTATTATCGATGGCTATTGGAACTTACTGATACAATGATTATTTTAATTGATGTAGGAAGCAGTAATGTAAATTTAAAAACAGTTGACTGGTTTCGTCTGCAAATGCTAAAGTCTTAAAATAGAGGAGAAAAAATCATAAATAAGATGGTGGAGTTTTTGATGAAGAGGGTGGTAGATGTGATGGGATTTTCTTCAATTGTAGAGCCTGAAATTTATTTGAAATAAATCAGTGAACATAACTTAGTAATGGGAATCAATTTACTTAACTAATAGAATAGGGAGACGTACTTGGAAGTAGTGAGGTATCCATCATCAGGGAATGAGTTTTAACACTAATTCATTTCTGTTGATAGCTCGAGTACTAATCTGGAGTACTGTATAGCAGATAGATGTGAATTAGTAGATAGATAACCACTTAGAAACCTTCTATGAGATTCTGAGTTTTAAATGTTACTTACTCTCATGAGAATTAAGGCGGTTGAAGATTTCCTTGTAGATTATGTTCTTCACTTTTTGTTTGTGTGAGTCTTCGCCTTTGATTATTTTTAGTCCTGCTTTGCTTGTTACACGTGAGAGGGCCACATAGAGTTGACCATGTGAGAAGACCGGTCTAGGTAAATATAGGATAACCTCTTTTAAGCTTTGCCCCTGGATTTTGTTGATTGTCATTGCATAACACAATCTGATAGGAAATTGTCGTCAACGTAAAGTGAACGGTAGCTTTGTTTCACCATGCAAGAGGACAATTCTTGGGATCAAAACTTCTTTTCCAATGTGTGAGCCAGTAATTATATCTGCCTTAAGCACTCTTTCGCCTATGTGGGTTAGGATCATACGGGTACCATTACATAATCCTTTTTCTGATTTATGTTTCGCATAAGCATAATCGGGGCCCCAACTTTGAGAGTGAGTTTATGAGATGGAAATCCTGGAAACTTCATGGAATTGAGATACTCAATCGCGTATAATGTATCATTTTGATTAGATTGAGTTTCCGAAACCTCAAAGCTATCGTAACTGTAGTAGTCTCTTGACTCCCCGTCGGTTTTGGAGATTGTATATGCATTGATTTCATCAACCGTATCATTTCGGGGTGTAAGTATAGCTTTATCAGTGTAGGAACTTTGGGAGGCCTTTATTTTGTTGACATCACCATACGCAGCATCGACAACTTGTTTTAATGACTCATCCTTGGTCTCTTGGACCAATGAGTTGTCGACGATTATCAATTGTTCATGGTAGCCATCATCCTCATCTTCTTGTCCTGATTCTGGACGACCTTCCCCGACCTTGAAAAGGCACTCAGAGAACTCTTTCTCGTCCTGATTGACTCGCATATTTATTTTTAAAGAGAACTTGTGGCAGCTATTCCATAGATATGAATGACTTATCGAAGCTAAGACAGTATCAGCTCTACTACCTTGTGGAACTACTGGTAGGATCTGTCTTAAATCACCACCTAACAAAACAGTTTTGCCGCCAAAAGTTTGATCTTTTGCGGGTGGAATTTTCATAGACATTATGTTCTTCAAAGTTTAGCCTAGTGCTTCGAAAGCATGCTTGCGTGTCATAGGTGCCTCATCCCGAGGTTTGTTTTCACAATTAGTTCAGCCAGCATTGTACCTGGTTTGATGTTGCAGAGCTTATCTTCAGAGCTTTAAAGGAATATTAAAGCGAGAATGAGCTGTTCTCCCGTTTGGTAGCAGCAATGCGGCTATTCCTGAAGAAGCAACCGGGAGAACGATTTGTTTTCTCGAGCGAAGTCTGGATATAATGGTTTGGTATAGGAATTTTTTTCATGTGCCCCCTGCGCCATATACAAAGAATAGTTTTCCATCCTTTCTATCAACATAGTCTAAGACCGATTCGTAAATCGCACGCTGCTCGGCATTAAGTAAGTTGTACTGCCTATCATGTCTTAATGTTTCCTCGGCAACATTGTAATCCATTTCTTGGTTCCACAAACTGTTCCCCAATTCTTTTACCAAAACAGGTTTGATCTTTGGCATCTCTTTAATATCATTTAATGAGCGGTCATGCATGCGCATCAACTTTTCCACTTCGATTAATGTGTATTGCTCAAGGGTCTCATCATCCAGTTCCAGATTTGTGTGACCTAAAATCCTTTGTCTCTTGTGAAGTATGTCCTCACTCATTGATTTCCATGAGTGTTCCCATAGTTGTTTAGGGCTTGCAACGAAGCGATTGTTTAGGAATGTGACAAACATATCGCGGAGTTGGTATGGGGTGGCTGTTCTAGCACCCTCTGACATACTCTCGTGCCATTCAACGTCATCGTCCAAATAACCTCGTGCATGGCAAACTGATTTTAAGTCAGGGTATTTCACGTCGTTAAACGTTTTCAGCTCGTCATAACTTCTGGGACCCTTAATCTTATTTATGAGGATCCTCAGATAGTATCGATCACCTGGTGATGGATGGACAGCCACGATTTTCGCAATGGTTTTTTCTTTCATACGTTCAGACCAGACTTTTGTACTGTTGTTCCATACGAAATATTCTGGTATTTGCACATAAGTTAATGTCCGTGCAAACTCTGACCTTCTGCATAAGACCATCCATTCAGTAAACATTGTCTTCTCAATACATGGCTTGCAGATTACACGGCCGAGGCTATCAGTTGATTTAATTTGATGTTATGTTCGCCTTCTAAGTGAATGATAAGCTTCTCAACTGATGGCTTTCTTTTATGTATATGGAATGCGAAAGTCTGCCACATAGACTCACAAGCTGATAAATACTGAGCATTGATGTAGTCTTGGATCTCATTACGTTGCTTCACCACTGTCTCCTTAGGTTCGCTAGAAGCCACTGTGTCAGAGGTAGTTGTCGTATTTCGTTTTTCAATAACTGCGGATGCTCTGTCAACCCCCTTGGTTATGTACTTGAATAAGTACTTCACTGCACTTGTACGATTACACCATTCGACAATAATATGAGCTTCGTACTTCTTTAGGTGCTTAATGTTATGAGGTACAACGAACGTGTTGTTTAGGATTGCCCCATTCTTTACCACAGACTCATTTTCATTTCGGCGTCGACGATATAATACATACCCTGATTTGTCTATCGATGTACTGCCATTATACGGCCGAGGATACTTTTTGGTGCACACATTATTCTCCATACATGGTGACTTCTGATTAATGACACCACATGGACCATGGATCATGTGTTTTGTCACTAAATTGTAAGCTTCTGAATCTTCTTCTTTGTTTGGGAGCTCGGCTGAAATAATCTCATCTACTTCCTCTGCACTTGGTGTTCTGGAGGAGTTTCCAAACCACAATAATATATGTGCATGAGCGAGGCCTCTTTTTTAAAACTCTATTCTGTGGAGAGCTGCTGTGTATGGCTTGAAGAAAGTTCCTTTTTTGAAATCCTTGAGTAGCTGATCTAACTTCATCTTAAAGACCCGACATTCAATGTCTGGTCTATCATTGGGGGAGTCTCCATCATATCTCTCAAGATGTTCTTTAATCTCTCTCCAGTTAGGAGTGGCCGTCATCGTGATAAACAAATCTGGATTCCCATATTCTCTGCAAATAGCCATCGCATCATGGTATTTCTCAACTAAGTATCAGGGCCCGCCGGTGAAACTTGGCAGCAGTATGAACCTTTGACCAATATTTTTAGCATCAGTGTCACCCTTGCTAATAGCATCGAGTACATTACTGTAGAGTTCGGCTCTCAAAACATCTTGATTATTCCTCGCCCATCTTAGCCGATCTTCTTTGATTGCCGTAAAAACGTCCACAACATATTGATGGAGGAGACGACCGCCGTTAACCAATGTCTATCCCTTGGTTAAAACGTGTCTGTATCTGAGCAGCGTAGTACTGGCGTTTGGTCAGGAATTGCCTTGTTCTCGAGGTGCCTGTCTCAAGATGTAATGGGATCTCAGGGTGAAATCCATTCTCACCATATGGAAAGAGAAGAGGATATTGGAGGCTCATGTATAGAGGGTGATCGTCACGTATCTGCTGTAAAGTGTCAGATTGGAATTGGACCACTATATCTCGTACTCCAATTGTTGATGACATATCCCCTACCATAAGGCCTGCGACCTCACTCATACTCGGAAGATCGTATTCTTTCCCTTTCCCTTTATCTGAGAGCAACCTAATATTAAACTCTTGCCCGCTGCCTTCGTAGTAGTCACGTGCCCGTCGAAAAAGTTTAGCTAAACAATAATTCTCGTCAACCATCTCGATGAGGCGCTCTAAGGTTGTCTCATCAAGATTACCTTCTGTTGAGGTTTGGCCCATCGTATTTAAACGGTTTCTGACTTCGTTGCTCGTATCAAATATGTAAAGCTGGAGATATTCGAGGGGACGGCCTTGTCATGGTATAAGCGAGCCAATTCTATGGTGGGTTTGACCTTGGATCCGTATAGTGTAAGGTCCGGGAGCATGCACCACACTATAATCCATTTTCATTCCAATGGAGGTGAAAGCAAGTACAGAATTATAGACTCGGATAGTATCTCGAAATCACCTAGACTGAAGAAGTTCTTCTAACATGGCTGGGGGTTGCTTGATTGGTGGAAGCTTTATTTGGCTATGGTTACAGCAAATTGTGAATGTTGGTTCACCTGTTCTGGAGTCTGTACCAGTGCTCTCCAAAGTCCACATTAATGCACCACATTTTGTGCATGCTACGATAGGGTTATCTTCAGCTTTAGGTGTGGAGCATTTATCTGTGTTAAAATGTGTTTCAATTTGTTAACATATAGTGTGTTTAATAATTTATAGTTAACAACGTTTAATATTTGTTAAGAACTATAATATAACTTCGATGGCCTGTAATATGTAGAACCAGAAGCATGTATAATTTATGTGGCCATAGAACAACTCATTTTGAAAAACTCATAAAGCAAAAATTCTTTTATGCTTGTAGAACTCCGCAACGAAGGTTGTTGGGAACCAAAATTTATCATCGGAATTACCTAACATTTATTGGAATTGGCTTCTAAATTATTGTGCTCATTCCCGACACTGATTTAAATATTAATCTTAAATATGTATCTTTCTTCGCAGTTCTTGTAGGGTGTAAACGATGGAATTCTGGTGGAGCACGTAGACCTATGCGTATAACATATGCAGATGAGACAAAAGTTTATGTAATCGTTTCTTAAGTGTTTTATGTGAGGCAGAGATTGTTACCTTGTGGCAGACATGATGTTCGTTTAGATAGCAAGATGGTTTTTCTCATGCCTTGTCTGTTTTTTTGTCTCACTGATTAGATTGTAAGGAATCCGTTTAAAAGAGTATAAACATAAGGCACTGAGGAAGAAAAAATGTTTTCAGGATTGAAGAGATTTTATACCGTAAATGTCACATTTATCACAGCCACCTGTACGATTAAATTAGATAACTCAAATAGTTTATGAATAGATACTGATGAAGAATATATTATTATAATCCATTTAAACTTACGATCATAATATTTGGGTTTGAACGTTGGTGGATCGCATATCTGATTGACTACAAAATACATTCATAATTTAAAATAGTATACTTGTGGAGTAGAAAATAATATATCTTCAGAGTAATGACACACCTTTGGATTTGTTGCGTGATCCAAGTGGGCGTCCTCTTTTCCTTTTATGTGTGATCCCGGTAGAAGTTTCTGGATGAAAAAATATAGGAAGGTGTTTAAATTTTTTTTATTTTTAAAGTCTTGAATAGGTTTTCTTTTTGAGGGGAAATTGTACGCATTTGAGATGAAATAATTATAATTACTGTTGATATTACACCAAATTGTTGATATTTTGAAACCTTATAGTTTATTAGAACGGTTTGGAAGTTAATATCACACATGTATCGGAATATTAGTGCTTTGTATATGATTTATTAACCTTCTAATTTATGTTTTTTTCTGGATTGTGATGTTATGACTTGTATTTTTTTTTAAATGTTAAACGTATTTTTTAGCCTCTCTTTTCAGGATAGGAACGGAATAATTTTTGTGTTAACGTTTCTTGTATTTATTGAAAACAATACACCTTTTTTTTTCAAAATTGGTAGATGTTATTATAATTAACTTGCAAATTCTTAGGGCATTTGTTTTATGAAGAAATCACCTCCAAACCAACTCAAGTTTAAGTTTTGAAATATTTGAGTAGATTATTGAAAAACGTTTTATCATATATTAGATATTAATATTCAGTTAACTATTAAATATTTCATAAAAATAAAAATAATTTACTCTAATGGTTTTCGAATTGATAATATATGAATATACTATTTTTTTGTAAAATTATAAGACCCGCGAATGCGAGCAAAACACATATCATTCATACAAAGAAGAAGAAATTCAAATGATATTACGGTTGTCTTACTCACAAAATTTCTAATAAAATAGTTAGTTAACTTTTTTAATATGAATTTGATACCAATGACTATATTATATATTCTTACTTTTCTTACCACGTTCTTATTAAAGGAGTTTTTCCTTATTAACACTGACTCTTATTAAAATGGAAATAATAATATATGAGAACTCCAGCTTCTATTATATATAGTAAATTAATAAAAAAAACTAAAACACAGTTCTTTCTAAAAAATCAATACACATGTATACATCACTTTTATGATAATTTTTGGAATCACTAATAATAAAGAAAATATTAAAATACAGTTCTTTCTAGAAAATCAATACACACGTGTACATCACTTTTATGATAATTTTTGGAACCATTTATAAAAAAAAGGTTTTGGAAACCACCCGATTTAGTTTGTATGTAATTATACTATACAATATATTCGAATTCCATTTTATTATTTTTTAAACCATATCTGAGTTATATATTTAAAAAAGTATTTGCATCATTTATATGGTTCTAGCCGTTTGTTTTATAAGTGTTGGGTGGGTGGGATTAAGAAGGGTTATTAAAAATATATGAACTATATCAAGGGGGACATTTGCTAAAAACAACCTAAATATTCAAGTCAAATCTAAAAGTGTACCCCATTTTCAGTCAAATGCAAAACCAACCTAAATGAATAGTAAAAGTACTATTTAACTTTTATGACCAAACAAAAAACAAAAATATATTTTACATTTTTATCTTTCGGAAGTCTACACGTAATAAAAGAAGTCTACATATATGTAGACTTCTTTTATTACGTGTAGACTTCCTACGAAGTCTACCGTATAGACTTATTTTGGAGTCTACACTCTAATTTGATCTAATAATTTAATTTTGAAATTGTATAAAAATAATTATTGTGATATTTTTAACTAATCATCAATATAATGGATAATATGAAGTAAATAAATTAAAATTTCATATAATTGAACAATTTTGAAGAACATATACTAATTTGGTTATCATGTGTTAGACAATGTTCATAGTTTAGAAACAAAAGGTTCTAACATGTTATGTCTTTTAGTGGTTGATTTCATAGGTTTAGATTTTAGATTTTGTTTTGATTTTGGTTTATTAACTTAAATCTGCATATTAATGTTTAGTAGTTTATATTTTGTATAATTGAGACTTTTTGATTATCAAGCAAAACATTTAGGGTTTGAAATTTGTGGTTTAGGCTATCGTAGACCTACAATAAAATCTATTTATTTGAAGACGTCTTTCTTTTTAGTCTATATTTTTCAATTTTTTTTTACAAAAAATCATTATATTTAAACTAAGTTAAGTTCCTTCAAAATAAAAAAATGAAATCATAAACTATAACTATTAAAAAATAAAGAAATAAATTATAGTAGACTTCTAAAAAAGTCTACTATGTTATAGTAAAATCTACTCCAAAATTTTAATTTTATTAGACTTCAAAAGAAGTCTACAGCATCGTAAATTTTAACCTAGTTACATTTTTGTCTCCATATATAAACAAAATTAATACAGTCCCTCACAAGTTTTTAAAACTCTCTTCCTTCTCTCTAAAACTTTCTTCCTTCTCCCTAAAATTCTCTCAATTCTTTCAAAAACTCTCTCATTTCTCTTTTTTCTCTCTAAAATTTTCTCAAGTCTTTCTCACAATGTTATCTTGTCATTTTAGATATTATGATTCATGGTTTTCATCTTCGCCTTTAAAAAATGTAAGTTTTAGATCTATAGAATTTAAATGTGTATTTTTATGTTATTTATTTCTAACAATATTATCTTTTTTTGTAGGTATTATCACTCATGGATTTCATTTCTCCTCTAAAAATGTAAGTTTTAGATTAATAGATTTTAAATATGTATTTATATGTTTATATTCAAATAAATTTATAGATCAAGTTCTGTGCATTAATTTACTACTAGTTTATCTTATAAATTCTATTTTGAAAAGTATTTTCAGATTTAAAATTATTTTCAAATTTCAAAATGTATAGATTTTTTCAGATCTGAAAATTATCAGACAGTGTAGACTTCCAAAGAAGTTTACTAAAGCTATTAGACTTCATATGAAGTTTACTAAACCACAAAGTTTAAGCAGACTTCATTGGAAGCCTACAAAAATATGACTTTAATTCTTTTCTATGTTTTTAATAATTTTATCTTGTTTTGCAGTTATTTTTTTTCTTAGTTGTTTTCTTCTCCTCCCAAAAATGTAAGGTTTATATCTATAGATTTTAAATATGTGTTCTAGTATTTATATTAAAATAAAGTTACATATTCAAATTCTATGTCTTTAATTATTACTATTTTATCTATTAAATTATATTTTTAAAAGTTTTTTAGAATTTAACTTATTTCAGATCTAATTTTTTTTTGATAGAGTAGACTACCAGCCCTAACTTTTAAGTAGACTTCATTCTAAACAATAACTTTACGTAGACTTAATAAAAAGTCTACTAAAATATATTTATTTTTTTATCTAATGTTTTCCTCATAACTTTATCTTATTTTGCAGGTACTTTTTTCAAGACTTTATTTGAGGCATCAAGATTATGAAAAATCAAACATACTCAAGAATACTTTTTAATATATTGCTCTGTAATAATTTCTCATAATAAAATATTAATTTTTAAATAATTTTTTAATGCATAATCTATAAAGATTGTATTCATTTTTAGTTGTGTTTTACTTGTATTATATTATTAATTTTTTGTTAGATATCAATTTTTTCACAAGATCTAATCAACCAAACAAGTAAAACCACCATAGGCTAAAATAATAACTGACACATATGTGAGAAGAAAAAAATCTATACAAAATTCTCAAAAAGTTTCAAGAGTAAAACTAATCAATTTTTTTTGCAATAAGTTCCAAGTGTATAATTATAACACATTAACTTTTGAAATTCATCCAAAACCATTAAATTACTAACGTACACTGTAAAATAATTAAATCATGAAAAAATATGATGAGTAATACACAATTGCACTTTTAATAGAATTTACGACGTAGACTTCAACTGCAGTCTACCTTTGTAGATTTACAAAGACGTCTACACTTATTATCTGACACCAAAAATTTCTAGTTGGCTCTGACTTGATACACAAAGGCGTACAAAGTGTGTCTTAGCTAACTCGATCAAGTTCCGCACTTGTCTATCAATCGTGACATGCATAGGAGGAGTATCCGGAGCCATTTGTTGTAAAATGACGTCTGGTAAGGAATATGTTAGCACCACCTTCACGATTTTCTTGTCCAGACCATAATCTTCTAGTGCCATTTCAAGAATTTCACCATGTGTACAACCATCCGACACAAGAAACATTCTCCCTCCTTTCCGATTATTGACCACAAACTCCCGCAAAGAGCCTTTCACCACCCATTCTCCGTATACACAA
>NC_027751.1:21692861-21693103 GCF_000695525.1 Brassica oleracea var. oleracea | reverse complement strand
CTTTTCAAAATCACTCAAACCCATTAGGATTAACTAACACACATTGTCAAACAAAAACAAAAACAAAAAAAAACTTAATGAATAATACACAAATTCACATTTTTATAGATTTTTCTATGCAGACTTAATATTCAGTCTCTGAAGATCTAGACGTTCGTTTCAGTTTACAGACGTAGACTGTCAAATAGGTCTACTCTTTGGGTTGGTTTTTGCAATTGACCATTTTACGGGTTGCTTTCTAA
>NC_027751.1:21678113-21692808 GCF_000695525.1 Brassica oleracea var. oleracea | reverse complement strand
ATTTAAAAATGTTAGTTTTTGCAATTGACAAGAATTCATCCAAGATTTGACTTTCAGAACCAGACTTCATATGCAGTCTACATGTTTGAATTTTTTTCAAAGAGGTTAGTTTTGTAATTGACCAAGTTTGACTTCCAATCAGTAGATTGAAATGAACGTCTACGGGTGTGTAGACTTCTTGTGAAGTCTACTCTCAAATCCGATGAGTTGGTTTTGCATTTGACCAAAAAAAAAAAGACTTTATATGCAGTCTACATTTTTTTTTCTAAGATAAGAAGACTGCATATGAAGTCTACAATTTAATAAATTTTTGATCTTAGTAAGTCTACCGAAAGTTTTATTTTTGTTGTCAAAGGTAAAGACGGAGACTACTGGGGAAGTCGGCGTTAGAAAAAAAAATTGTTTAGTCAATTGCAAAACTAACCCGTGCGTTGACAAATAGACTTCATAGTAAGTCTCCACGGAGACGTAGACATATAAAACAGTCTACCGTCGCGACACAGATCTGAAAAAGAACGAAAACCATGTAGATAATTACCTTTTTCCTGTGTAAAGCTCGTTTCCAACCTTTTCAACCATCCAAACTCCAAATATGAGCAAAAAGAAACTTCTTTGACTATTCCCTAATGAAGAAACTTGAAAATATGAAGTTTGTGATTATGAAAATGAAAGTTATGAGAGTTTTTTAGATGGAAATGTAGAGGAGATGAGAGAAAATGGAGTTTTTTGGGTTAGAATGAGAAAAAAAGTGGTTGAAAATTGAATTCTTGAGCTTTAGAGCTCAAAATGGTGGTTCATGGTGGTTGGAAAAATTGATGATGATGGCATTTTTGTAAATAAGAAGAAATGGTTAGGGTGTATTTGGTTTTTTGTTAATTTTGAAATTAATAAAAAATTAAATAAAAATGACAATTTTGTGAATAATTCAAAAACATAGGGATAGTATGAAAATTTTATTGATGAATAGTAATGACAAAAAAAAAGAAGTTGATTTTGGGTTTGACTAGAAATTGTGGGTTAGTTTTGAAAAACACCCCTATATCAATTCTGTTTGTAAAAGACATTACTCTCTGCAGAAGTAAGTATTTTTGTACCTGCAGTTTCCAAAGGGGGTGTTGGAGGTTGGTTCTCCATTCTTTTGTATCTTGATCCTGAGAAGCAAACAGATTGTCAGTTAGAGAGCTGGATTAAGTTTCGTATTTTGTTGGCTTGTAAAAGAATTTCTTACAATTACACAGTCAGTTGTAAAAGGAGCCAAGAAGGAACCGGGAAGGAGAAGAAAGGTGTTGCAGAGCGGTTTCTGAATCGATTTAGAAAATGGGAGTAGTAAGTTGAGTTTTACTCTCGCATGGGTTTTAGGAATTGTTTAATTCTTTAGGAGTAAGGTTTAGGAAAGTTATTAATGCATAGATATGGGAATATTTTCTTACGTTAGCGAAGGAAATAGCATTTAATTACGTTAACGTTATTGTTTCATTTTAGTAAGTAAATCTTGTAGGAAGGTATTTATGGGTTTATGAATAAATAGTTTGATTATGTAATTACTCTTGGATTTAGCTTATATTACCGTAATCTTGGAGTCACGTAATGAGGGTTAAGTCATGCATTGACAGTCACATGCAAATAAGTAAAAAAAATATAACATGTTGACCCACGATATCGAAACACACTCTAAATAATTAACTCAGCAGGGCACTCATGAAGAAGCAGAGTAGAAGTGATAACAAATGATTCACAAAAAACTCTGAGAATTCAAACTGAAAGAAAACCATGAGTAAAGGGAAAAATCTCTCAAAATTCAAACTGAAAATGTTTGCAAGGAAAAAAAACTCTGAAAATCCAAACTGAAGAAAACGATGAGGCAACAAAAAAACTCGAAACAAACACTTAAACTGCATCGAATTTGCAAGCTCTGAGAAGACGCACGGAAACTCTAGTTCCCACACTTAGGGCGTTTAGTTTTCTCTAGCTCAGTACTGGCACAAGTTCTCTTATTCCCCTCTGCAGAATCCACACGGTTTCCGGATGTTTCCTCCGATGTTGCAGTAGTCTGGTTTCCTTCCGAAGACCCTGTGGCTGGTGGAGTGTCTAGAGGTAGGATCTTGGTCACGGTAAGAGATCGGGCCTTGCCTAAAAAGTTATGCTCTGTCACTTTGACACGAAACTTATGTCTCTGCCTGATGGTGCTGATTAGAGCTTCCGGGACAGGCGCCTCATGGTTAATTCCTTTGCTTCCATTTTCCTGACATTCAATTAAAACAGCGTCAAGCCAATACGTTTCAGAGCATTGTCTGATGAAAAGAAAATAGCGTCAAGCCAATACGTTTCAGATCATTGTCTCATGAAACTTTACCTCAAAATAGCTTCTAACTAACTCTGATGCGGACTTCCCAGTCAACTCACGACCAGCATCACCAAGTAGTACTAAAACAGCTTGCTCACTGTTGTCATAAACGGATATCTTTGAAAAGTACCTGTACTGAAAGAGTCAGAACCTAATACCAATGAAAACGTAATTGAAAATCAGGCGAGAGTTCTTACTGTGGAACACCAGCTACGTTAACCTTCCCACACTTTTTGTTAGTACAAATCAACGAAGTTGCGCCTTTGGTAACCTTAGTATGGCACCCACTGCATGCAATGTAGTACCAAGCAGAACCATGCACGACATCATCGATCGTAGCCGTGCATTCAAAAAAGGCATCCTGTGAGAGTGTATAAGAATATAAGCTTTTCTTAGTGATTAAATATATATAGATTGAATTTTACCTTTGTGGATCCCTGGTTGATGTAGGCGAATATTTCCCCTATAGTCATTGTCTCACGTTTGGTGACCACCTCTGCATTAACCTGCTCAGCAATATCTGGATTAGAGCCCAACCTGAGACAGAGTAGAAATCATTGATTCAGTTAGTCACTGCAATGAGGTAACGCGGGCACTTCATCTAGTCAAAGAGTAAAAGCAAAACACATGAATATTTACCAGCGGAAGTAATCTATGGTAGGTTGGACATCGTAGTCCATAAATACACGCGAAGAGGACATTGAGGTCAAGGCAAGAGTACCTGTTGTATCAAGAAAAACCCATTAAAGAACACAAACTGCAGATATGTAACTGTAAGCAACCTATATTACAGATAGAAATCAGAACCTCCGAGAGTCTTCGTGTTAACGGTCGTGACCAGTAACACGGTGGGTGTGTTCTCGTACGTCTTAAACTTTTTGCAGAACTCTCTTGCAGCCTGATCCCAAAGGTATAGCTTCATGACCGGTCCACTGCAAAAAAACGATACTGAATGGTTAAGAGGAGTAAAGAGAAGTGGTGTTTAAAAAATAATGAAAACCTACTCATGTGATTGGACATGAATCAGAACACGCCTCGCCTTGGCTATCTCCACTTCGTCAAGAACGGGGGCCTCCACGATACTCTAACCTTTAACCAACTTCATATGGCCAACAACATCTATTCAATTGATCATCAAGAGTGTAAGTAATTATGTTAAGTAATATTTCATGAAAACCTAAAATCACAAACACACACAGTTTTAAAATACTCAACAGATCCAATTTATACTATGCTACGCTATAATGATCAATTAAATTTGAGGCTAAATCCTACATCTAATCATCAAGCAACGCAACTAAGAAATAACGTGGGAAATTACAGAGCTTACCGTAGAGGTCTCCTTTGAGATCACAATTAGCTTGAAATTCTTCATACGAATGGAACCGGAATCTGTCTTCATCAAAATGGGTGGGACAGTCTTGAAGAACCGACAGTTCCGAGTTCCATGAGAATGACACTGTAGCAGTATGATCAGCAACCCGAAACACCGATTTGTTTCTGGATCCATAGAAGATGTTGAGTTTGTAAACAGATCCTCGCTTCATATCAGGCAAATATTTTTCAATACGCCCTGGGGAAATGAATCCTTGAATAACAGTTCCCTGCGAAGAATAACATAAGAAAAACCAAGATAAATAAGTGAAGAACGATAAGCATAAACTTCTTTCGTAAACGATAAAAATGATTAGTAGTCTATATACGCTTCTCCTTAGCGATTAATCTACGACAATGGACTAATTCAAGTAGAATTCTCCACATTAGTGAATTCATTAGAAAAAAATTCTCCAAAAAACAGAGGAAAAAACAGAGCAATGAACGTAATTAAAAACGATTAGTAGTCTATATACGCTTCTCCTTAGTGATTAATCTAGTTTATATAAGCTTAGGGGGATCCAATTACTGTACCTGTTCGTCGATGAGTAGCATCTCCATGCCAATAAGCGTCTTCTTTAGTGGGTTCCATGTCTCCCAGAAATGGATGAGCCGAAATCGCAACTGAGCTTCGTGGTGACCCAGCAAGAGATCTTTGAAGAACATGACTTTTTCGTCGTAATCGGAGGAGACAATTGACTTCCCATTTGGTTTCATCGCCATAGATCAAGGTTTGAGCGAATCAAGGGTTTTGATTTGTACACGCGGAAAAAAACAATATATAAAGAAGGAGGAAAGGAGGGAGATGAAACGAAACAATAAAGAAGAAATTGATTGTGGAGAATTGATTGAGAAGAAGGGGATGATCAAAACTCAGACGCTACAGTTTCAAGGGAAGAAGACGAAGTGGAAGTGGGAGAGGAGAAGAGACTCGCGACTTCGTCTCCGTAAATTTAGGTTTAGATAAACGAATAAGCCCAAACAAAAATCAAACGAAACCCATTCAAAACAAATTTTAAGCCCAGCAGACCCGAAAACGAAATGTTGTGATTGGTTGAATATTTCTAGTGACGTGGCATGCCTAGATGTTGAGAAAATCGGGCTTTTAGTATTGTGATTCTGAATTATGATTTATTTTTTTGCTATTGAACCAAATTTCCCTAAAGTTTATTCTATGTGGTGTTCGCTTGTGAATCAGCGCCGGCTCAAGCATATTGCGAGTCTTAGGGCAAAATTCAAAAAATCTTTCTCAAACATAACCCAATAATCACCGGAAAAATATTAAAATGGTTTTACCATCATGACAGTCCAAGTAACATTGCCGGTACAAAAATTTAACAGAACACAATTGGGACTGCTTAGATCTGAATACATGAGCGTATATATCTATAATATACATGATCATTCATGGTTGTATATTGATATCATATACATATTATGAACTCCTTTGTCTGTGGACCCTGGGACGGGTGCACCGCTCGCCCTTAACCTTGATCCAGCCCTGCTGTTAGGGTCAAAATCGGCCACGACGGAATCAATGTCTAAAGGTTGTGTTTCTGTACGAAAGCTTTCTCGACACACTCTCTACAAAAGCTCCTGAGCAAAAAACTTGAGAGAAATGGATCACGGAACCAAACACGCAGTCCAACTCGTTCGTTCGGACCTTTTGAGGTGCAGAACTGCACAGACGCGTCAGATGTTGAGCTATGGATGAAGACTTTATCATGGTTTGATTGAGTCCATATTTTGACACAACATATATCTTTGAGTTAGCTTTCTAATGCCACCGGTCTGAGGTTAATCAGCATCATGTAGCATACGTTATGCCCATTTTATTGAAGGGTGGACAGAGCACACCGTCCAGCTCGGCGGATCTGGATTGAACACGTGACCAGGTCGGCCATCCGCCGAGCTGGACCAGTCCAGTTTGGCGAACGGCCGAGCAGGACCCAAGACGGATTCAGCTCGGCTGTTCGCCGAGCGAACAGTCGGATTCAGCTTGGCCGTTCGCCGAGCTGGACCAGTCCAGTTCAGCGAACAGCCGAGCTGGACCCAGACGGATTCAGCTCGGCCAATCGCCGAGCTGGACCAGTCCAGTTTGGCGAACGGCCGAGCTGGACCTGAGATGGATTCAGCTCGGCCGGTCGCCGAGCTGGACCAGTCCAGTTCGATGAACGGCCGAGCTGGATCGATCGGAGTCCGTCTTAGCCTCGTCCTCGTAACTCCTCTACCGAAGATTGCATTAAACTCATTCTTGGTTCATCTCGATCGGAGTCACCGTTGGAAATTTATGATTTAAAAACCGCAAGAACTCGTTCTCTCGAATAACATTTGGATTGATCGTATAAAAAGGCAACGGTTAGCTAAACACCTCGAATTGCCTACGCTATATGGGGAATTGAATGTTCTTCGGAATCGACGTCGTTTCGAAAGCGCTTTTTTTATAAAATGGTAAAAACGCCTAAGTCAGAAAACAACACGAAAGGGCCCAGAACGCGGCAAAGAACCCACTTACGATTTTTTACCAAATCAAGCCCAATCATTATGACGGTTTATCTTTTGTTATGGAGGAGAAGATAAATGTCAAGTTCGGAGGATAAATGTGCAGTTTCCAAAGATAAACACGAAGATCGAAGGAAAATGAAATATTTCTGCGAAGCGATAAACTCGACCATTGGCAGAAAGGGAAAGAGCAAACCACCTCTAGGAGGAGTATATAAGGACGTCGAGGTTGAAGAAGCAAGAGGACACTTCTTTTAGACTCAGAACTCTCTGCACTTAGAAACTTTTAGGTATTATTCTCGACATGCTCTGTTTCTATGACTGGCACCTGATTACTAGACGAACGTGCACAAGCAGTTCGATCTCTTGGTTCACTCTTGAACTACGTTCGGCTTGATCCTAGAAAGGGGTACGTAGGCATCTTTCATAAGGTTCAGTCTGAAATCAATCAAAACATTTTTCGTATCTTTTCCGTCTTCTGTTATTGAGATGCGACTCAACTAGGTTTAAGATTTTAGGTTGCTAGAACTAGGCAATTCACTGACATCTCTTGCGGCTGAAGCTTTTATAATCTCTTGTAATGATCGTAACGCTCTTACGCGGATTCGAAATAAGATCTACCTTTCTATAAATTCGTTTTGTTATCTTCTCATATTTTCCGCATTTATTTGGTCACTTGTCGTTGGCTCTCGCAGAGAATCCAGGACCTCAGGGAAAGTTAGGGTTTCCTAACTTTCCTCCGATTACGGAAATCGATGGTGTGAATTTCGGTTCCCACAGTTTGGCGCTAGAAGGAGGGGGGGAGGGGTACGGATTACTCTAACTTATATCCGCAAAACGCTTGACAAAACGATGTCTGGAAATACGAAAGACAAAATCGCAGTTCGCAACAATGCTGGTAAAACAACTCCAGCAGCGACTGCTCCTATGGCCAACACTTACACAAACGCCGTAGTGCTCGAAAAAATCGAAAACCTAGCCGCGACTTTTCGCCATAGGATGCGCTACAAAACGAGCTCGCGATTTCTCTGTCTAAACATAAAGGAAAACGATAAATTTTATCAAACCCCGTAAGTTTGGCTCATTACCGAGCTGAAGAAGTCTCAATGCGTAAGGGTTTTACCAAAACACGTTTTCCGAAAATTTTTCGGAAAAGTAAAACTTGTTCTCCCCGAAACCGCAGAAAAACCCTAGGTTAATCGCGGAAAAAGGAAGCACGGAAAATCGGGTACATAACTCGCCGTTGTACTTCTTCCGAATATCTTTCAGAAAAACCCTAGGTTAATCGTGGAAAAAGGAAGAACGGCAAATCGGGTACGTAACTCACCGCAGTACTTCTTCTGAATATCTTGCGGAAAAACCCTAGGTTAGTCGCAGAGAAAAAAGGGGAAGCACAGCAAATCGGGTACATAACTCGCCGTTCTACTTCTTCTGAATATCTTTCGGAAAAACCCTAGATTAATCGTAGAAAAAGGAAAGCGCTGCAAATCGGTTACGAAACCCGCACGGCTGTACTTCTTCCAAATAACTTTCAGAGAAACGAAGTTGAGTTCTATAGAATCACTCGAAACCTAAAACGGCTAATGAAGACTAAATAAAGCAATATGGGAGATCCTGTCCCCACCGCTAAAACATTTTCTGAAGCCTAAGATTTCGTAAGAATTCACGTATCACTTTCATAGTAACAAACTCCGCGAGTTATCGATGTTTGTCTCTTAAATCTTACTTCGGAAAAATTACACGAAACTTCCACGGATCAATCCCACGAATAAGAAAAAAACTTCTGACTAAGTTTGGTTGCAATAATTAACCTCGTCACGGCTCTCGTACAGCCAAAACTTGAAAACCTCTTTACGGAACAAATCTCGTAAAAATTATGCTCGACAACATCTTGCGAAATCACCTTTGCAAAAAATTAAGCTCGACAACATTTTACAAAGCAACTTTCGTAAAATTAAGATTGATAACATTCTGGAGAATAACTTTCGTAAAATTAAACTCGATATTATTTTTCGGAAAAAGCTTTCGTAAAACAAAAGTTGGCAACTTTTGACAACCTTCGATAATCTAACAACGATCATAAAAAAGAATCTCGGATAAGGAAAGAGATGGAGCGAAATCCAAGAATCAAAATTCGCCCATCCACCTCTCTCCACTGTCTCACCATCCTTCCTCTCACGCCTTGATATGGCGCCAAAACCTCATCATCTGGCGAGTCTTCTTGATCATCCTTGGCATCTCTTGATCGTCCCTGGCTATTCCTAAACGCTAAAAAGTTTTCGACGAGATGCTTATTCATTTTCATAAATCCAATGATACTAAGATTGAAACATGGATCACGAAAGCCGCAATATTGGCAGCAGCCAAAACGCGGCCAGGAAAGCAGAGAAGTCCAGGAAGGATTAATATTATTACTATTCGAAGTGGGCAAACAAACACGAAAAGAGAAGGGCAAATGAGCAAGCAAAACGGAGAAGAGGTAACCCGAATCTGCAAGAGAACTAAGGTATTTCTGACACAAAATTTTTGAAATCAGATATGGAATTTTCGTAGGAAATTACTAAGAAATAAAAACGCCTTTGAGACTGCCATGGAACTTAAAACCTAGGTGGATAATCTAGCGCACTAAGTCTTAGGCAATATTTCCTGTCTCGCTATATTTTTTCATAACTGTTCAGCCAGATCTTGCAAACTGATCTAAACTCTCTGAAAATCAAGAAACGATCGCCACGCATATCCAGCTCGCTTCCTAAAGAGAGAAAAAACTAGAGACACAAACGTCGTCTTAAAATCGATTCGTTTCTAGCGATTTTCTTAAAACCGACATATTCCAAGTCGCCAACCTGGAAACAACCAAATCACAGTCCCAGCGTCGTCTTTAAATCGACCCGGATTGTCGATCATTCCACACCTCGGAAGAAGAAACGTACACAACCCTTCAAAGTATCGGTTCAACCGTTTTCTTTCGTTAAAAAAAAGGGGAGTAGGTACGTATACTATACTCGTATACTCCCAAACTTCAAAAACCTTTGTAAATCGTCAAGAAAACACTTTCGTCAAAGCAAATCCTCCCAAATAGGCAACCGACAATCTAAAATTCGTCTAAACGCTAGCAACATATCCAGACGATCATGAACATAATCTTAAAGACTATACAGCATTTCTTATCGCAATCACATGTATACAAAACCTGTACCAATAACAAACTGAAACTCGACGATTAGCCAAAGTCTTGAAGCCTTTTCCGGCTTTATAAAGCCAGTTTCGTGTAAAAATATCTATGAGAAATCTTCAAGCACCAAAGCATTTCTTTCAGTTTCCGTTGAACCAAGTGAGTCATGGAAAAGCATCGAAAACATTTGCTGCGAAGAAAACTCGAGAATAAATGTAGCATCGAGCACAGTAAAGGGAACACTTTCTTCCCAATCGTTGGCTAGATCTACCTCTTGTTGACCAATTCGTTCCAGAAACGAATGTGTCATGAGAATCCTCTCAAAAAGCCTATGAAAAACATTCTGCGACTAGATCGTAATAAAATAATCTTCGGTAACACTCCATGAGTAACTCCAAGCAACTTTCACCTAAGATCGAAATCACATCAAAAATGTTTCTCGTAAAACCTGCAGAAACAACGCTACTTTGACATATGTATACATATCACCGATTTACAACCTTCGTAAAACCGGTCCCCATTACTTACGCGAAAAATCCTTCGTACAATCAGATCAAGTCTTACGGAGAAACTTTCGAAAGTAAACATAACAGGTTTTACGAAGAAGTATATTTTGTATAGCAAACACAAACCTGTAAGATCTGATTTTCGATGATCAATCTAAACTTTATCTCTTCGCATTACGATCTAATAAATCTCATTTTTTAGCCTTGCGGCTCGCTTTCTTCTGCCTTTCTTTTCCCTCGGCCACATCCGAGAAGGCAGTCATCCCGCAGGCGACTCCACACTTGTTCTGTATCAAACCTCTTAGGCTACATCTTCCTCAGACAAAAACGAATCAATTTTCATAAGACTATAGGTAACATTATACGAAACATTCATCGTATAACTGAAACCTAAAGCAGAGAATCGTTTTCTATGACTATCGGCCATCTTAACACGGATAACTCCGGCAAACTTGGCCAATCAATCTCGACAAGCGCTCTTTGGCCCTCCGTCAATTACGCCTTCCAGTAAAGGTCCAAACTAGAATTTGGCATACCCTTTAAGGACGATCGTCACTAACGTGACCTAAATGTTAACACGAAACTACCATGGTCTAATCCTTGACCTACAACGTCCTTGGCGATCTGAGTGAACACATCCTTCACACCAAGCCAAACTATTTGAGAAACCATCGCTCCATCACTTAACGGCTAAACGACAATCTACGATTTGTCTAAAAACGTCGTGTGACTATTAAGAGAATAATTATCGTATAGCCCACAGTCGGAAATCATATGATAAATTCTTCGTAACAAAACTCAGTCCTAACAACCAAACGGTTAACAGAAAACCTAAACTTGTCGACAATCGACCATGTTCAATACGTTCCACCGATAACTTTAAAGCCCGCTATGTCTTACCCGTAAAATACGGCATATAAGCAAAAATCATAACAGAGCTCCTAGAGTTATACGAAACAGCCTCAAATGTACACGAAATAGATCTCGGAAAGCCAACACTGCACAAAGCACTACCAAGGAAAACGCTTCTTCCCATGGATAAATTTATGCGACCCCTCGGTCCTAATACCTCGATCGCAAATCAAATTATTAGCATCCAAACAGGAACAATTTAGGCTAACAAGGGTAATAGCGCTATATAAAAAATCCAAAATTTTGGTCAGCACTTTCGGGAGACTTAAAAATTGTCCTCGAAGAGATGCTCGATTCCTACCATACAAGTCACGTAAGCCGAAAACATATCGCGGACTTTAAAGCGGGATGGAATCAGGTCGAAAACGATACGGCAAACGTAAGCCAAAGTAGTCATCGCACCCCCTAAGCTGTGATTAAACCTAGGTCTTGCCCTAAACCCAGCACACTGGTCTCTAACATCTCTAGGCATAGTATCAAACACCCTGGTACGAGATCCCAAAATTTGTCTCTTGGCTAATATTCGAGCATCTTCATGAATCCCTCAAGTTTATGCACTGCAGAAAACTCTCGAAACAGATCACGAATATAGCAGTTCAGACAGAGTTAGATTACGAGATGACAACTCGTAGTCTTCCCTCTACACCAATATAAAATGCCATCGGCAGCAACATTCCTGATAACCTCTACACGACATATAAACGGGACCATAAAGGTCTCACTGGAAAACATGTCTTAAGAATCTCAACTCCAGGGCGAACTACGAAGGCTTGATCCCTTCGACAAGGGTACGTAGGCAGCCTTCACAAGGCGCAGCCCCAATCTTATCACATTCCACTCTCAGAAGAATGAGAAGACCACTTACGACGGACATTTTCAACCATTAATTCCGCCTAAATTTCCTAACTTGCCAAGCCACTCGCTAGAACCTCACGCTAAAAGTTCACAATTCTAACGAGCTGGGGGGCTAACTGTTGGGGTCAAAATCGGTCACGACGGAATCAATGTCTAATGGTTGCGCTTCTGTACGAAAGATCTCAACACACTGTCAAAAAAACCTCCTGAGCAAAATACTCGAGAGAAATGGATCACGGAACCAAACACGCAGTCCAACTCGTTCGTTCGGACCTTTTGAGGTGCAGAACTGCACAGACGCGTCATATGTTTAGCTATGGATGAAGACTTTCCCATGATTTGATTAAGTCCATATTTTGTCATAAGATATATCTTTGAGTTAGCTTTCCAATGCCACCGGTCTGAGGTAAATCAGCATCATGTAGCTTAAGTTATGCCCATTTTATTGAAGGGTGGACAGAGCACACCGTTGAGCTCGGCGGATGGCCGAGCAGGATCGACCAAAACGACCAGCTCGGCCATCCGCCAAGCTGAACCAGTCCAGCTCGGCGGATGGCCGAGATAGATTAAACACGCGACCAGCTCGGACCCAAGACGGATTCAGCTCGGCCGTTCACCGAGCTGGACCGGTCCAGTTCAGCGAACGGCCAAGCTGGACCCGAGACGGATTCAGTTCGGCAAACGGCCAAGCTGGATCGATCGGAGTCCATCTTTGCCTCATCCTCGTAACTCCTCTCCCGAAGATTGCATTGAACTCATTCTTGTTTCATCTTGATCAGGGTCACCATTGGAACTTTACGATTTAAAAACCGCAAGAACTCTTTCTTTCGAATAACATTTGGATTGATCGTATATAACGGCAACGGTTAGCTGAACACCTCGAATTGCCTACGCTATACGGGGAATTGAATGTTCTTCGGAATTGACGTCGTTTTGAAAGCGCTCTTTTTATAAAATCGTAAAAATGCCTAAGTCGGAAAATGGCCCGAAAGGGCCCAGAACGCAGCTAAGAGCCCACTTACGATTTTATACCGGATCAAGCCCAATCGTTATGACGGTTTATCTTTTGTTATGCAGAAGAAGATAAATGTTAAGTTCGGAGGATAGATGTGCTGTTTCCAAAGATAAACACGAAGATCGAATGAAAATGGAATATTGCCGCGAAGCGATAAACTCGACCATAGGCAGAAAGGGAAAGAGCAAACCGCCTCTAGGTGGAGTATATAAGGACGTCGAGGTTGAAGAAGCAAGAGGACAATTCTTTTAGACTCAAAACTCTCTGCACTTAGAAACTTTTAGGCATTATTCTCGACATGCTCTGTTTCTATGACTGACACCTGATTACCAGACGAACGCGAACAAGCAGTTCGATCTCTTGGTTCACTCTTGAACTACGTTTGGCTTGATCCTCGAAAGGGGTACGTAGGCAACCTTTCATAAGGTTCAGTCCGAAATCAATCAAAACCTTTTTCGTATCTTTTCCGTCTTCTGTTATTGAGATGCGAGTCAACTAGGTTTAAAGTTTTAGGTTGCTATAACTAGGCAATTCGCTGACAGCTCTTGCCGCCAAAGCTTTTATAATCTCTTGTAATGATCGCAACGCTCTTACGCGGATTCGAAATAAGATCCACCTTCCTACAAATTCGTTTAATTATCTTTTCATATTTTCCGCATTTATTTGGTCACTTGCCGTTGGCTCTCGCAGAAAATCAAGGACCTCAAGAAAAGTTAGGGTTTCCTGACTTTTCTCCGATTACGGAAATCGACGGTGTGAATTTCGGTTCCTACACCTGCTGTGAATCCATTGTAGGTGAATCTCAAATTATAGGGATCGAATGAGCAACTGATGGAATAAAAAAAATAAGAGAATGATACAAGCGAAATGGTAGAAAATAATGGTGTAGAGAGTAAAAGATAGTGTGTCTATATAGTTTTGTTAGATAGTTTAGTTAAAGGTTTTTGGTTTTTTATTCTTGGGTTTTTTGCAAAATTGACTTAAAACTCAAAGTCGAAGACAAAACTAACCTTATTTTTTTTTTGGAAATTAGTTTTGCCCAATTCACCCCACAAGTTCATATAATTCACGAAAATGCCATCAGTTTTTTTTTTCGAAAATGACATTTTTACTCTCTCACCCTCATCATCTTCAAGTAATTACAAGATTGCCATTGTCATCAATACCCTAACCACCATGAACAACCAATTTGAAGCTCTTAATTCTCCCAAAATCGATTTACCCTTCTTCTTTCTCCATTCTTATGAACTAAACACAACATCTCTCTCACTTTCTCTCCACATTCAGCTAAAAAAACCCAAGATTTTGATTCTACATTTTTTATGGTTCATAGAGTCATAGAAGCTAACGATTCTGGGTGGATCAATTTCGTTTGAGATTATGTGTGCTTGGAGAAGCCTTATGTGTCCTAAGGAAGTTATCTCACCAATTTAAGGTATGAAATCGAGGTTTTTTCCAGATCTGTTCGTCCAGACGACTTCCCAGGTAAGTCGTCTGGCTGTAGACGACTTACCTAGAAGTCGTCTGGTCAATGCAGAGGTTATTTTTGCAATTGACTTTGAAATTTGTTTTCTGAGACGACTGAAATATAAGTCATCTGCTTTTGTTTGGTTACAAAAAAATCTCCAAAGAACCTAGTCGACTTACATGTAAGTCGTCATAGATTAGTTTTGCATTTGACTGGATTTTGTCGGAATTTTGACTTTCCTGGACGACTTATTTTTCAGTCGTCTGGTGGAAAATTGAAATATCAATATTTTATTAAACCCCGACACCTTACATGTAAGTCGTCGTAGGTTAGTTTTGCCATTGAAAAAAAAACTTCAATATTTAATAATACCCAGACAACTTACAATTCAGTCTTCCGCCCGACGACTTACATGTAAGTCATCCAGGATTTTATTATGAGATTCTGTTCAAACCTCGTAAATCCTGAACGACTTACATGTAAGTCGTCGGACGGACGACTGAATTTTAAGTCGTCTATATATAATTAAATATTGAAGTTTTATTTT
>NC_027751.1:21676230-21677888 GCF_000695525.1 Brassica oleracea var. oleracea | reverse complement strand
ATTTCAAAGTCAATTGCAAAAATAACCTCTGCGTTGACCAGACGACTTATAATTTAGTCATCTGGAAGACGTAGATTGAAGTCGTCCGCGTCAATCTTTAATAAACTTTCGTTTTCTTTGTTCTATGTTTGCTATTGTGTTTTATTTTGACTTTTTCAGATGATGCGTCAGTTACATGCAGTGTATGGAGAATGGTTGTTGAAAGATGGATTTGGAATTTTGTGGTTGATCATTTCAAAGGAGGGAGAGTGTTATTTTTGAGTGAAAGTTCGACACATGCTGATCTTGTTGCAATGGCTCAAGAAGATTATAACCTGGGATGAACACAGAGTCTGTGGAGTTAACCTACTCATTACAACAGAGTATTTGTAGAATTTTAATTGCAAAAATGACCTAATTGGATGACTTCTCTGGAAGTCTACTAGACGACCTCTGTGGATGTCGTATGCGTCAATGTTTAATAAACTTGCATTTTCTCTAAAACTATAAAGATTTTTTAACATTTTCTTGTTAATTCATGTTTATTAATGAATATTTGGGCTACTGAATGAAATTTATAACTTAATTGGTGATATTTATGAGGTTACCAACATTCAAGTTAATTAAAGTTTCTAACTGATCCGATAAGACTTCCGTGGAAGTCTTCTACGCTAGTTTTTAAATCTTCTACGCTAGTTTTTGAATAACTTGTATTTTTAAGAGTTATAAGTAACTTCAAGATATGAAAAACTCATATTTTCAAAATATGTTTTCTCCCTTAGTTTTACTAAATTTGACTAAGTTTTTCAACACAATCTTATAAAAAATATGATATGCTTTGACTAGTTACTATTGTTTGTTTCCATATCTTAAGTATTATTGTTATAGACACTAATGATGATTATTTTTATGAGTTGGAAGAAAGGTTAAAATGCTTCTTAAAATGTTGTATCAATATGAAGCTACCAACATTCTATGAGAAAAAGGCCATTACAGTTAATTATTGCATATAAGAGATCCAAAGATAAGAAAAAGGCTATTTAAGTCTATTATTTCATTGATTTGTAAAGGTGTAAACACATTGTTAGCACATGTATTACATCTTGGGAAACATTATTACTGATTTTACAAAAAATTCACAACTAAAAGTGTAGACATGCAAATCACAAAACAGACCACAAACAAAACTATTATAGATCATTCTTCTACAAAGACAAGCTTGGACCCCACTTGATATGGAAGAAGACTTCGTCAGACGACTTACCTGTTTGTCGTCTAAAATATAATGCGCTAGACGACTTCCAAGAAGTCTTCTGGACAAGATATTAGAATGAGTTTGGAGAGTTTTAGTTTGAGAAAAAAGTAAGAACTTTATGCAACATGAAGTTACCAAATGAAGAAAAATCAGATATAAAAACTTACCAAAACGCTCAAATCTGTTATGAAAAGGAGACATGTGAGAAGACTCCGTCAGAAGACTTCCAGGTAAGTCGTCTTGGAAGTCTTCTACCGCATTATATTTTAGACGACTAACAGGTAAGTCGTCCCAGAAGTCTTTCAGATCTGAAAAACCTGCATATCAAATTCAGATCTGAAAAACCTGAATACAAATAGATCTTGAAGACTTCTGGGACGACTTATCTAAAATTACCTTTATAGAACACACAAAAATACATATC
>NC_027751.1:21675794-21676098 GCF_000695525.1 Brassica oleracea var. oleracea | reverse complement strand
TTTGGTGTTTTCAAGTCAAAGAGATTATAGTGGGTTTGGAGAGTTTTAGTTTGAGAAAAAAATAAGAATTTTATACAACAAGAAGTTACCAAATCAAGAAAAATCAGACATAAAAACTTACCAAAACGCTCAGATCTATTATGAAAGGGAGACTTCGTCAGAAGACTTCCAGGAAGTCGTCTGGAAGACTTCCTGGAAGTCGTCTGGAAGACTTCCTGGAAGTCGTGTAGTGCATTATATTTTAGATGACTAACTGGTAACTCGTCCCAGAAGTCTTCCAGATCTGAAAAACCTGCATATCAAA
>NC_027751.1:21661824-21675566 GCF_000695525.1 Brassica oleracea var. oleracea | reverse complement strand
TTTCAAGTTAAAGAGATTAGAGAGAGGTTGAAGAGTTTTAGAATGATGAACATTGCATTTTTTTTTGCAGCCATTTGAGAGGAGGAAAGAGAATGTGTAAATTTTTCTTTATATAGGGAGACAAAAAATCCAATTAGGTTAAATATTTTTGATTCAGACGACTTCCTAGACGACTTACTTGTAAGTCGCCCAGAAGACTTTAATATTTTTAGCAGGAAATTAAAATATTTTTAGCGGAAAACTAAAATATAAGACTTCCCAGACGACTTACTTGTAAGTCGTGGTTTAAATTATTTAAGCGGGAAAATAATTTTTTAAAAAATTTTAAGCGGGAATATCTGGATGACTTACATGTAAGTCGTCTGCTTTAATTTCTTCACCAGACGACTTCCATGGAAGTCGTCTGGACCTTAAACATAACCCCTAAATTTAATTAACTAACTAAACACTTCATAAAATCAAATTGAACTTCAAAAGTGTTTACTATACACAAAAATAAACACGTATAGGTAAAAAATTTAATTTTTCAAAAAAAAAAATCAAGCTTTCCAAAATCTAACCCTAAGAATACATACAATACTACAACATATGTTGCCAAACCCTAGACCAAAGAATACCATGATTCACTACCTACACTCATCTATGTTGAAAACAATTCAATTTTGTTATATTTTAATTTATATCACTTAAAACTGTTTATAATTACATGATTTTCATTTTTCGCTTATCAAAATAATTTTTAAAAAATTTATAAATTATTTTTAAGATCAGCTACACCCAGAAGACTTACTTTGAAGTCGTCCAGACGACTTCCAACATCTCTGACGACTTACTGGGGCTATGTTCGTAAAAATGGCTTCTGTTTTTTTGTTTGATCACAGGGGACTCGACTGTAATTTCACAAGGCTATTAGATTAGTTTTGCATTTGATTCAAGTTTGGGTATAAGTTAGAGGTTAAAATCAAGTTGTGGGTTAGTTTTGGCAAATTCCCTTTTATTCTTTCCAAAATGTGCTAAATTAAAGATTGTAAGTGCTTTTTTATGTAATTTTTAAGACAAAAGGTGTGTCTATGTATAAATTTTCTAACTTTGTACTCTAGTTGGCCAAATTTTTTTTACAAACTTGACCTTGAGAAAGTAAATTAACAAGTATTTTAGTTTAGAAAATAAAAATATTCTTTACGAACGAAGCATGAAGCATGAAGCATGAAGCATGAAGCATGAAGCATGAAATCTAGTTGAAGTGGTTTTAGAACCATATGAGCTAGTGACATATCTCCCACATGTTTCAACATCAATTCTTTGGCTTTCACAAATCTCAATTAAGTATGCTGACCCTAAAAAAAAACTAGAAGTTGAAAACTAAGTATGCTGACCCTAAAAAAAAAACTAGAGTACAAATCCGATTTGAGTTTTTCCCTGACAACATTTAAATTCAAGTATATACGTATTATAAAATGTTTAACAAGGAGAATAGTTACTATGCACAAAAAGTTGAAAACTAAGAGACTTCCAGCCTCCAGGGAAAAAATGAAAAGTTATAGAGCACAGTGAAGAATAATTTATTGACAAATTAGTCATCTTCCAACAACAGTGGTCAAAGTAATATCGTTGACCGTGGCAACTTCCTTACCTTCGACGATCTCGCCGAAGTTCAAGAAAGAGTGGAAGGTAGGCTGTCTTGGTCGTGGAAGGTGACTGGTTTGACTCTCCAACATCAACAAAACCGAACCCATGTTTGGTCTGTGAATAACCGAGTCTTGTGTACACAACATCCCCACATGGATGCATCTTATTGCTTCATTTACGTCTCGAATCTCCTTTATCGTTGGATCTATTAGCTCTTTGGTCTTCCCTTGGCTCCATAAATTCCACGCCTGAAATTTTGTCCTTTAGAATATAAGTTTCTAGAAATGAAAACAAGAAACGAACCAAACCAAACCTAAATATTAAGAGAAACTTACATAACCAATGAGACTTCTATGTTCAGACCCTCGAAAGCTAACGTTCTTGCTTCCACTTACAATCTCCAGTATCAACACTCCAAAGCTGTACACATCAGATTTCTCTGAGAACATCCCTTCCATTGCATACTCTGGAGCCATATAACCACTACACAATTTTTCAACATCAAGATCATTAGAAATCCATACAGCTTCACAATGTGTTATAGAAAAAAAACAATAAGGTGTTTTGGTTAGTTACTATGTGCCGACAACTCGTATCGTATTGGCCTGATCTTGTCGGTAGTTGAAGATCCTAGCCATACCGAAATCCGAGATCTTAGGTTTCATTTCCTTGTCCAGCAAGATATTGCTAGCTTTTAGGTCACGGTGAATGATCTTTAGTCTTGAGTCTCTATGCAAGTAAAGCAATCCTCTTGCAATTCCTCCAATGATATCCCATCGTTTTCTCCACTCTAAACTCATCCGTTTACTCTCATCTGCACATAGATAAGTTTTTTACTCAATCTACGAATTTTTCACACATGTTTCCTGATAATGTTGTAAAAGAAAACATACCAAAAAGGAAACGGTCCAAGCTATTATTTGGCATGTATTCATAGATAAGTATTTTCTCGTTGTTTTCAATGCAACATCCAAGTAATCTTACGAGATTCCGATGCTGGAGTTTCGCGATTAGTAAGATCTCGTTCTTGAATTCATCTAGTCCTTGCATAGATTTGCCTGATAGCCTTTTCACTGCCATCTCTCTTCCTTCTGAAAAGTTTCCCTGTCCAAACATAAAACATATGTGTATTTATTTGTTTCATCTTTTACCAAAAAAATAACATAAGTTTAGCATAAATATTAAGCCTAATTATCCAACCAAAGATTAAGCCGACACAAAATTTTAATTAACCTTAGTCTCAAGAAGATTGAGTTTAGTTGATGCTCACCTTATATACAGTACCAAATCCACCTTGTCCAAGCTTGTTTTCTTCAGAGAAACCTCCTGTTGCCGAAGCTACGCTGTGGAAACTGAAAGTTGGCAAATCGGGTGTGTCAACTTGATCCCCCATTAGAACTTCGTTCAGCGAGCTTAAAGACTTAACTGAGTAATCTCTGTTCTCTCTGATATCCAAAAGTGCATTATCTTCCTTATTCCACAAGATATCTGTAGATCAATGAAATAACAGATCTCTCAGTCTCAGACCCTTATGAAACTAGACTATAAGGCTTTACCTTTAACTCTTTTCCTGAACTTCCATAAGACCCAAATGCATAAGCAGCATAACCCGAGCATGAATGCACCTACAATACTAAAAACAATAATCCAAATTTCCTTCTTGCCTCCTGCATACATAAGAAAAGAAACCCAAACACAGATTTCAGGCTAGTCATATTCAAATATTTCTACAATGCCTAAAATGTTTTACAAACCTATTTCAGATGCAGCTAGCCGGATATTGACGTTGTTTCCACCGTACTCAAAATGCTCCATATCGACCAAATCTCGAGTCCAAATCATGCATCCGATCCCT
Source organism: Brassica oleracea var. oleracea (assembly GCF_000695525.1). Lineage (NCBI taxonomy): Eukaryota > Viridiplantae > Streptophyta > Magnoliopsida > Brassicales > Brassicaceae > Brassica > Brassica oleracea. Next base: position 21,672,082 of record NC_027751.1, on the reverse strand, counting down.
GGTACGACCTCATAAGCATTGCACGAGCAATCCCTCAGGCATACATCCTTACAAGTCTCTGAGTTGTTAACTGAAACAACTGATCCAAAATCAGGCACCTTCATACCCTTAAGTACCCTAAACCCGTCTACTTTCTTTGCAAACCGACTCTGGCTACAGTTCAGTGAAACTCTTCTTTTGCAGCCACCCGAGAAATTTCCCTTGTTCCATTGATTTCGATAAGCCGGCTCAAACCCATAAATGCAACTACATTTACCAGAATCAAAGTCTTTACTATCATTACATACGCTGTAATTACCGCAACGGTTATACTTCTCGCATTCCTTGCTCGGTTTCACTTGAAGTGAAGTCCAGTTCCTGGCATCCCTATTCCATATCAACTGCTCTACAATGCCATCAAATCGGATCCGAAACCTCAACAAGTCGTCCTTATTCGATGGAACATACGTGAAGAACACGCTACCATCTGGATCAGGAGGAGAAGAGAGCTTAAACCCGTGAATATAGTTTGTGACACGGAACATATCTGGTACACCGGTAAAGATAGCTGAGTTCCACGGCCCGCTTCGCCATTTTCTCGTTTCCCCTTCCCAAATCACAATTTCTATTGCCCCCAAGGGATCAATCCCCATTGAATATCTTCCTGGTGAAGGATCAGTTTCGGATTTCCACGGGACGAAAGCGCGATTCTCTCCCATTGAAGGATTTACCCTAACCCTCATACCCGGCAAGAAAGTATCAGTTGGATTGTTAAAGCTCTCCCAGTACTTAGTGTCCCTGTCTGAATCTGAATACAAAACCAGATCCCCTGTTTCCAACAGACCAGCAACAGTATTGTTCAACTTGGGGTGCACGTTTGTGGACCAAACGGTGTTGTTTTGACCGTTGACGACCACCAAGTTCCCGTCGTCAGCAATCTTCAGAGCTCCGTTGTGATCAGACAAAGGTGTTTCTCGATTAGCTACCCAGACAATTGTTCGAGGATCTATGTTCTTGTACCAGATTCCGACATACCTTAAAGTTGAATTTTTGGGGCTGACGAATCCAAGCTCGAAAATTTCGCCCACGCTGATCAGTGAGTCTCCGTCTCGTATCGTGAGGTTTCTGGTGATTGTGGTGCAAGATACCATCCTGCATAGTTGAAGCAAAATCAAAAGGGTCGTGACCAAAGTAAGATCTCTGTTAGATTCTGCCATATTTGACAAGATTTGATCGTCAGATATCTGTACATCACCAGAAGGAAAATAATGGAAAAACAAAAATAGTAGTCGTTGAATTTTTTAATCTTTTTGTAAGTTTACGGATTTTTCAGGAAGACTAAACTAATTGCTTTCTAAAACTTGTATTTGTTTATAAATAAAAAAGGATTAAGTCATGAATATGCCCATGTTTGTTTCGAGATCATTGTGACATCTGACCGCGACATGCAATCTGCAATTAGTTATACAGGTAGCAGCTCCTTTTTTTTTTTTTTTTTTGATCGTGCGTTTGATTACGGGAGATTTGCTAAAATCAACCCAAATATTCAAGTCAAACCTATAAGTGTACCCCACTTTCACTCAAATGCAAAATCAACTTAAATATGTAGTAAAAATACTATTTAACCCTTATGACCAAACAAAAAAACAGAAATGTATTTTACGTTTCTATCATTTGTAAGTCTACACGTAACAGAAAGAAGTCTATTTCTGTAGACCTCCTGCAAAGTCTATTCTATAGACTTGTTATCTAGACTACACCATAATTTTATCTAATAATTTAATTTTAAAAATGTATAAAAATAATTGTTGTGATATTTTTAACTAATCATCAATATAATAGATAGTATGAAGTAAATAAATTAAAATTTTATATAATTGAACAATTTTAAGGAATATATACTAATTTGGTAACCAAACAATGTTCATGGTTTAAAAACAAAAGGTTGTAACATGTTATATCTTTTAGTGGTAGATTTTATAGGGTTAGATATTAGATTTTGATTTTCTGATTTTATTGACTTAAATCTGCTTATTAATATTTAGTAGTTTATATTTTGTGTAATTTTGATATTTGATACAGTAATTGAGATTTTTTGATTATCAAGCAAAACATTTAGGGTTTGAGATTTGTGGTTTAGGGTTTCGTAGACCTACAATAAAGTCTATATACCGAAGACGTCTTTTTCAGTCTGCATTTTTAAATTTTGTTTACAAAAGATCATTATTTTAAAATTAAGTTGAGTTCCTTAAGAATAAAAATGCAAAATCATATACTATAATTATTAAAAATAACGAAACGAATTCAATAAATCATATATTAAAATTATCAAAAAAAAATAAAGAATAAATAAATAATGAAATTATCATAGTAGACTTCCTAAGAGGTCTACTAAGTTGCAATAAAGTCTACATCGTCGTAAATTTTAACCTAGTTTCATTTTTTGTCTCCTTATATAAATGAAATTTACACAATCTCTTTCCAAAATGGCGGCATATTTCACTTCTTTCTAAAACTATCTCCCTTCTCCCTAAAATTCTCTCACTTCTCTCATATCTTTCTCATAATATTATCTTGTTATTTTAGGTATTATGATTCATGGTTTTCATCTTCTCCTTTAAAAATGTAAGTTTTAGATCTATAGATTTTAAATGTGTAATTTTATGTTATTTTTTTCTCACAATATTATCTTTTTTGTAGGTAATATCATTCATGGTTTTCATCTTCTCCTCTAAAAATGTAAGTTTTATATCTATATATTTTAAATGTATAATTTTATGTTATTTCTTTCTCACAATATTATCTTTTTTTTGTAGGTATTATCATTCATGGTTTTCATCTTCTCCTCTAAAAATGTAAGTTTTAGATCTATAGATTTTAAATGTGTATTTATATGTTTATATTCAAATAAAATTATAGATCAATCTCTGTGCATTTAATTTGCTACTATTAAATTCTATTTTTGAAGTATTTTCAGATTTAAAACTAGATTCACATTTCAATGTACACATTTTTTAGATCTGAAAATTATTAGATAGTGTAAAATGAAGTCTACTAAACCAAAAATTTTAAGTAGACTTCATTGGAAGTCTACAAAAATATGACTTTAATTTTTTTCTATGTTCTTTAAATAATTTTATCTAATTTTGTAGATATTTTCCTCCATGGTTATTATCTCCTCCTCCCAAAAATGTAAGATTTATATCTATAGATTTAAATATGTGTTTTTATATTTATATTTAAATAAAATTACATATTTAAACTATATGTCTTTAATTTATTACTATTTTGTCTTATAAAATATATTTTCTAAAGTTTTCTAGATTTAAACTTATTTCTTATTTTTTTAATATATATATTTTTTAGATCTAAAAAATATATGCTGGGTATACTTAAAAGTCAGGGCTAGTAGACTTGAAATGAAGTCTACTAGTCGTGACTTTTAAGCAGATTTCATTAGAAGTTTACTCAAATATGATTTTATATTTTATCTTATTTATCATAATTTAATCTTATTTTGCAGGTATTATCCTCCAATGTTTTCAATCATCTTCCCAAAAATGTAAAATTTATATTTATTCATTACAGGGATATTTTTGTGCTTTTATTGAACCCAATTTATATATTCATATTTTATGTTTTTTCTTTACTACAAAGTTGACAAAAAACTATTTTTAAATATTTTATAGAACAAAAAGTATTTCAAATTTTCTAAATGTACACTAACAGATCTGAAATTTTTTCGCTAGTGTAGACTTCAACTAAAGTCTACTAAACCGTAAATTTTAAATAGACTTAATAAAAAGTCTACTAAAATATGATTTATATTTTTTCTTATGTTTTTCTCATAACTTCATCTTACTTTGCAGGTACTCTTTTCCAAGACTTCATTTGAGGCATCAAGATTATGAGAAATCAAGCACACTAAAAACATTTTTTTAATAAAATGGTTTGTAATAATTTCTCATAATAAAATATTCATTTGTAAATAATTGTTTGATGCATAATTTATAAATATTGTATTGATTTTTTAGTTGTGTTTCACTTGTATGATGTTATTAATTTTTGTTAGCTATCAACTTTTACACAAGATACTCTAATCAACCAAACAATTAAAACCACCGTAAGCCAAAACAATAACTAGCATACATGTGAGAAAAAGAAAATCTATACAAAATTCCCAAGAAGTTTCAAGAGTAAAATTAATCACAAATTTTTGCAGTTTCAAGTGTATAATTATAACATATCAACTTTTGATATTCATCCAAGACCATTAAGATTTACTAACATACACTATAAAATTATTAAACCGTGAAAAATATGATAAATAATACACAAATGCACTTTTAATAGAATTTAAGACGTAGACTTCAACGGCGGTCTACATATGTAGACTTACAAAGACTTCAGTAGGTAATTGAGCCACTTCCTGCAAGACAATACATGTTTACATAATTAACGAAGAAAGAGATTTCATGTTTCAAAAAACTATAAAGGTAGACTTACTAATACGTCTACAATTGTTGCCTAACAACATAGTGAAATCAAAAGTATTATACTTTCATAATTACAACAATTTTTCTATTCAAAATCACTAAAACCCATTAGGATTAACTATCACACACTGTCAAACAAGAAAATCGTGAAAAAAACTTAATGCATAATACACAAATCCACTTTTAATGTATTTTTCGAAATAGACTCCATATTCAGTCTACTAAGTTGTAGACGTTCTTTTCCATTTACAACTGTAGACGGTCAAATACGTCTACGTTTTGGGTTAGTGTTTGCAATTGCAAATTTTACGGGTTACTTTCTATATTTGAAAAAAGTGGTGATTTTATACAAGTAGACTTCTTTTTCAGTCTACAACTTTAAAAATATTAGTTTTCGCAATTGACCAAAATTCATCCAGGATTTGACTTTCATAAGTTGACTTCATGTGCAGTCTACATGTTTTAATTTTTTTGAAAGAGGTTAGTTTTGCAATTGACCATGTTTGACTTTCTAGAAATAGATTGAAATGAACGTCTACAGTTTTGCAGATTTCCCCTGAAGTCTACTGTCAAATCCGACGGGTTAGTTTCACATTTGACCAAAATAAAAAAATAGACTTCACATTTAGTCTACATTTTTTTTCCAAGATGAGAAGACTGCATATGAAGTCTAAAACTTTATAAATTTTTGATTAATTTTTTAAAAAATTAGTCAAACACAAAACTAACCTATTCAACGAAATCAAAGTTTTGGTCAAATGCAAAACTGACTTTAAGTAGACTTCTCTGGCAGTCTACATTTTATAGACTTATAGTGAAGTTTACTATGAAAAGTCAAAAGTTCGGTCAAATGCAAAACTAACCTCTTTTGCGTAGTCGTCGTGGTAGGTATACGTAAATTTTTGTTTTTGTTGTCAAAGGAAAAGATGTAGACTGCTTGGGAAGTTTGCGTTACAAAACAAAATTCGTTTGGTCAATTGCAAAACTGACATGCGCGTTAACAAGTAGATTGCATTGTATGTCTACATAAAGGCGTAGACATATAAACAGTATACTATTGCGACACAGATCTGAAAAATGACGTAAACCATGTAAATAGTCACCTTTTTCCGGGGTGAAGCTCGTTTCCAACATTTTCAACTGTCCAAACTCCAAAAATGAGCAAAAGGAAGCATCTTTGACGGTTCACAAGTGAAAAAACTCGTAAATATGAAGCTTGTGATTATGAAAATCAAAGTTATGAGAGTTTTTTAGATGGAAATGTAGAGAGAATGAGAGGAAATGAAGATTTGTTTGCTTAGAATGATAAAAAAGTGGTTGAAAATTAAATTCTAGAGCTTTAAGAGATCAAAAATGGTGGTTCATGGTGGTTGAAAATATTGATGACAATGGCATAATTGTAAATAAGAAAAAATGATTATGGTGTATTTGGTTTTCTGTTTATTTCGAAATTATTAAGTAAATAAATAATAATGGCAATTTTGTAAATAATTCAAAAAGTTATGGATGGTATGGAAAATTCATAGATGAATAGTAATTAAAAAAAAGTTGGTTTTAGGTTTGACTACAAATTATGGGTTGATCTTGAAAAAACCCCTTTAATTATAGGAAAATTAGGTCATATAACCAAAAAAACATATAATTCACTGAATAACAAAAACTCCATCCTCTCTCCTCCTTTCTCTTACTACAAAACTAATTTTCCTTTTTTTTTGTTATTTCACAAATAATCTCTTAATTATATGTAGTTATTTTGTATTACTAAAGGTTTAGCAACTAAAAATAAACATTTGGTCGCTAGCCGCGTTTGCAGCAACTTCGAAGCGAACATAGCCAATGTATTTTTAAAATTAAGAAGTTAAACAATTTATAATTAAAAAACATTTGTATCAAGATATTTTCTTAAATATTTCTAATATGTGAGTGCTTTAAAAAAATAAAAAAAAATAATAATCATATATATTTTGTTGAATTTGTCATATACAAAAATAATTTCATGTTTTATTTTTTTTAAACCTAAATAAAAATTTAAAATGTTTGCTTTTGTTTCAATAGACATAAACTAATAAATACTTGTAATAAAATTATGCCCGTATTTTCATGAAAATAGCTAGTGTATTTGTATTTCTGAAATAAATTAAAATAATCCAACATATAAATTACCAACGATTGAAAGGACAACCGGCGAATCATGTTTGATTGTCGACGGATGACAATTGTTAAGCTAAATATTTTTTTTGTTTTTTCATAATACTACGAAAATGAGAAGTAGGATAATCAAAAAGATCAAAAATAGTGTTTTATTGATCTTAAGAGAAGGAGTACCAGATATTGCTATATAAACCGTAGTTCTAACCTGCATATCTCTTAGTGGATAGTGTTTTAAGTTAGATCCCTTATTTCAGGATTTTAGAGTCCCTTATTGGCGCAGCGTAAGGACTAGATAATCAGCTCAACCAAATCAAGAACAAGGAAAAAGAGAAACTCTCTACTTTATTAATTATCAAAAGCTGCCTTCTAATGAATAAATAAGATTCATCTAGGATTTTCAGTATCCTAAAAGATAAAATAAAAGGAAATATAATAAACCTAATAATAATAAGGAAAACTTAAAGCCTAATTGTAACATTGGGTTTCTTGCCGTCCAAGCATGATGACGCTGCATCAGGTCCCTCCGGGTTCGAAAGATTCGACCTCGAATCGAAATGGTGTTGTTGTTGACGCAAAGAGAGAAAATTTTATCACCTCACAACCCAAATTTCTTGATGCAAAAATAACCTTATATTGACGAGCATTTGTCTTGATTTTGTGCTTGTGACCAGATTTTGGACGTAGCACAACTCCATATTCCGACATGAAATCACCAGATAGTGGATCCATTGGAAGTACAAATAGCTTTGATTCTCTCGATATTGCATGTGATGTGGACCAATTGCAGGCTGTAGTACCCGTACTATATGATACCATAAATCCCCAGGGGAAGTCCCAATCAGTAGCTAGTTCACATTCTCGTTCAAGCACTAAAAGAGTCGTACAACAAAAGAGACCCATTGTATGACACCGAGACGTAAACGGAGTCGCAAATGAGAAACCACAAAAGACATGCTTGTGAAAGTAGTCCAGCACCGCCTTCTTACTAACTGTACTTAAAGACACGTGTTTTCCATAAGGTTGCGGTAGACTAACCAAAACCAGAATGGAGCAAAACATCTTTCTTGATGCACAAGAAACATTAGTACAACAAACAAACTCACACGCAACATCTCCAAATCTCCACTGTGAAAATCCACACTCTAACTCAACTGGGACAAACTGAAGAAGACCCATGAAGAACTCAAGAACCCATGGTGGCCACAAATGCTTTGTTTTTCCATTTTCACCGAAGAGAAGATCCATGAGGACCCCACAATGCAACATTTTACGTCCACAAAAACCACACAAATAAACCTTTGTTCTGCCATTGAATGTCTCACTAACTATATCACCCAGTTCAAATACACCATCCAATCGATGTGGAGAATGCAGTCTAGTCCATGAGGAAAAGCAGCTTCACGTTGTAGAAGAGTTATAAGTACTTGGTAGCGGCGTGAAATCAAGGCTTCTGGCATGACTTCAATAACTAGTACGTCTCTGAAGAAACCTATTACAATATCCAGACCTAACCAAAGAAGAAGAACATGAAATTTTTGTTGACGATGGCGCAAGCTATAGTGTCTTTCTGAAAATAGCTCAACAAATTTGCTTGTAGTCTTATATCGCCAAGGAAATAGTATAGGCCGAGAAATAAAGGCTTTAAGGAACATCAACACCACACTGGTACAGCAACAATCACCACTGAACCGATGAAGTAAAAGCAAGGAAATACATCCGCATCCCATCTTGAAATAGAGAGAAGTCTGATCATGCAAAACCTTAAAACTGAGATACGTCAATTCCCACATCAGATTAACACTTCTTGTGTTCCAGCCATGTGCATTGGTAATCATTACAAACTAGTGAATTTGATATGAAAACAGTATATGCGCACCAAATCATAGAGATCCAAATAAACTGAATCACTTTCAAGTCAGTGACGAGAGGGACCCAAACAGAGCAAAAACCAAATAAAACCAGTCCATCGAAACCATCAAAAACAGTAGGGTAATGGGCTGTATTGACCCTCTGTGAAGTGAATCCAAAATCAGAAATTTCCAAAATGGAAACATGTAGAGAAAGGATCGCATGGGGATTACAAAAAGGACAATGATTCGACGGGATATCATGGTTTGTCTCCCTTATCCAAGCAGAAAGAGATGACCAAGTGAACTGTGGCGATAGAGAAACAAAGTGTTCACCAAGTGCTAACCCCCAATTCCCACTTCGAAAATCAAGGTTGATCGTCCATTGAAAAAGTAAACAGTACCCAGTTGCAGAAACAAAACAATTTAATCGTTGATTTGTCTCTACAAACCTCAGTTGATAATCCACACATCAACCCATGTGAGTAGTTTTTTTGTTCCACAAATTCAGTTGTCTTGTTGCATCGTATAGTTCTTCACAAAACACGCTCCCTATTCTTTTATTTGCTTCACAAAACTTTTCGTCTCTAGCTTAATCAGAACTAGAAAATAGCTTTGTTGAATTAACAATACTCACGTTCCATAGCTCATACTCACTTTCTCAACAAAAGCTTAAAGCAACATTACCAAACTTGTTGCCACTATTTGTGAGATAAAGAACATTCTGCTCTATCTTCTTTGTATGGTTCTCGATGTTACTGCTCACAAAATCTGATGCTCTTGTTATTTTTGAACACATATTCCTTGAATGGGTTATAATATCTTCAAGTGGTAAGGCGAGAAACTTGTTACAGCTGTATCCTTCATATGCAGAAAAAGAATAGCTCGAAACGTGATTAAACAGACTTTCGCTTCGACCAGGATCGGGTGGCTCATTAGAGATATGCCAACGAGTAAATAAAAAAGACTTAACGTCTACAGCCTCTTCAGGTAACCTCTCATTTTCTTCTTCATAACTTGGATCCTTATCAACAGTGTTATGTAAAACCCGATCACTATAAATCTCTCCATACTGAAATTTCTTAAAGCCATGAGACATGTCCATCCATAGATCACGATTAGGTGGTTGACGAATGATGTGTCAATGACAATCTTTTCTCCATACATCATAACTCACTTGTTGATTCATTGCATCCACATATGTCTGTTTTTCCTCCACGTCAGAGATTAGAACACGTTCTGGTTTTTGCTCTTCAAAGCAATCTTCGTTTGTTGACAAACTTATGATCTCAAATAATTACGGCTCCAGCCAGATGTTTCAGACATAGTTTGCAAGAGATGAGTTGTATCCTTGAGATCAAAATTATTTTTAACACCATCACTTGTAGCAAAATCTTCATGAGAAAGCGTTGGAGTTTCTCGAGCATATATTAACTCACTAAAGTTTACGCTTTCATCTTCCACTTTTGCAAGCGTGACTTGTTTCATTGCGTCTTCATCGAACTTGTCATAGTTTGGAACAAAGCTGTGTACGTCAAAGAACGCATCAATGTCTTTCACATCGTCCTCGTCATATACGTCAAAGATTGGATCACCGAGTTGATTGTCAAAAGATTACCGATAATTGGTGATAAGTGGAGTGGCCCATCCATCTTATATATTACTAAGGATCCCTTCTAATATCCGATGTGGGACATTTATTAAGTTAGACGGGCTTCCAACCTAAAACCAATTGGTGATAAGTGGAGTGACACATCCATCTTATATATTACTAAGGATCCCTTC
>NC_027751.1:21657642-21661660 GCF_000695525.1 Brassica oleracea var. oleracea | reverse complement strand
AGCTAGATGGGTTTCCAACCTAAAACCAATTGGTGATAAGTGGAGTGACACATCCATCTTATATATTACTAAGGATCCCTTCTAATATCCGATGTGAGACATTTATCCCTAATACCGATCACTACTTACGTCAGCTTCGTCTTTGAATACACCATAGCTTGGATCCATACTCTGCTCAGAAGAAAATTCTCTGTCTTCTTTGTCATCAGACAAATCCAAGTCATATTCATTGTCACTAGGGTTGTCAAAAACATCTCCTTGATTAGAATTAACCTGGGTAAAAAAAAAATACCGCCTTGCTAAGCTTTTGTATATCTTCTCTAAGAAACACAAATAACTCTGCCTCTGTGGGTAGGGTGGGTAGGGACTTTTTTGTAGCTTTGTCCATCGTTAGAAATCGTCGCTCGGCTCTGATACCAACCTGGCGCAGCGTAAGGACTGGATAATCAACTCAACCAAGGGATTTGATAATCCTCATTGGAACCTGCTTCGCTCAATCAAGGGATTTAAAGAACCACGCTTGAGACCGGCTTCTTATGTTGATGAATTTAATTAATCAAATCAAGAACAAGGAAAAACAGAAACTCTCTAGTTTATTAATTATTAAAAGCTGCCTTCTAACGAAGGATTATAAAGAGTATAAATAAGATTCTCTTCTAGAGATTTCAGTATCCTAAAAGATAAAATAAAAGGAAATATAATAAACTTAATGATAATAAGAAAAACTTAAAGCTTAATTGTAACATTGGGTTTCTTGCCGTCCAAGCATGATGACGCTGCATCACTTATATAGGTAGCTCTATAGCAAGATCTGAGTTAGATTTGACAATATCCCGAAACATAGAAATATCTTTTTTTGTTAGAAGTTTTCTCTTTAGTATGCAAGAAGAATGTGCGACCCGAAGGCCGAAAGTCAGAAACCGAAGATGAGAGACTATCTTACCAAGGAGAATTTTCTCTTAGATTAGTTATCCCCAAAATTTTGATCTTTATTTTTCGAGATCATGTTTGAAGTCGAGAAATAATTTGTGCTTATCAAATGACCTGAATCGTATATTCGCAGCAAGTTCCCTATGGCTTATAGACAGGACGTCGCCTCCGAAACTATCTAGGATGTTATATCCTAAACCGTTTAACAACCTTACTAAAAATGCTTTGTTGCAAATGCGTATAGCCTCATGAAAGATCGGAGTCTTTTAGTTCATTAGTGTATTAATGATTTGTTGTATCATTCTTCTACTTCGTTTTTGGTGCTGCCTTTTAATCTTGCTTTAGCTTAAACCTCTTAATCATTATTATGTATTTTAGTTCAAGTTTGTGTCAAAATGTTTTCTTAAGTGAGGGTTTTGTGTTCAGAGAAGTTGTTTTTGCCGGCTTAATTACAAGGAATATTTTATTTTCCAGTGATATGTATCCCTCATTCTAGAAAATAAAAGATTTTCTTGCCAAAAAGACTTCTTAACTCCTCATTTCTCTTCCTATCTCTTTCTAACTTCTCATTAAAAATCTAATTATCCATTTTTGGTTTTTTGGCAAATAAATCCATTGTAAAATACATGTTTAATAGTATTCTCATTTAGTGCTAAAAAGGTCATTTCGACTTTGTGATAAAAAAAAAAGCATGAAGTCCGGTTGAAATGGCTTTAGAACAATATGAGTTACATCTCTTCCACATGTTCCATCATCAATTGTTTGGCTTCGCAAATCACAATTAAGTATGCTGATCCAAAAAATGAAAACAACTAGAGCACAAATCCGATTTGTTTTTTTTTTTCCTCGTCAATTTCAAATTAAAGTGTCGTATTTTAAAATGTTTAACATGACCCGAAATTTATTATATACAAAATTGAAACGGCAATTCTCTCAAATATCCATTTTTTTTAAGTTTTTGTCATAAAATAGCCCTAAAAAAAAAAGACCAAAATAGTCTCATTTTATTTTGAAATTTTTAATTTTTAATTTTAATTTTTTAAAATTTGAAACCATATCCCCAAAAATCCCACTCCTTAACTCTAAATTCTAAATCTAGATTAGTTAACTCTAGGGTATAAATGTGTTTTTATCCTTTACTAAAATTTATTTGGTCATTTTCTTAATTGAAAGCTATTTTTGTGACAAAAAAAACTTAAAAATTGCTATTTTAGTAGGGGTTATTGGTTGTTGTATTTTAATGGATTTGAAAATCCGAACTAAATCTAGTGTTATTGGTTCTATGATTTTCAAATCTGTATTAAAATCATGTGTTATTGGTTTAATGATTCATAAATTCTGTATCAAATCAAGTGTTATTCAATCGTACGGATTTACTAATACATTTGATTTTATAATTGATTTGTTTGGATTTTTTAGTTAAAAATACAAAGACTCAAATCCGAGGGAAAACCTCCGGATTTGCATATTTTACTTGGATTTATAAATACTGGATTTCTAAATCAATCAAAATATATAAACCAATAGAGAATTTCTAGAGTTAGGAGGTGTTATTGGTTTATATATTTTGATTGATTTAGAAATCCATATAGTATTTATAAATCCAACTAAAATATGCAAATCCGGAGGTTTTCCTTCGGATTTGAGTCTTTGTATTTTTAACTAAAAAATCCAAACAAATCCATTCAAATCCATTATAAAATCAAATATATTAGTAAATCCGTAGGATTGAATAACACTTGATTTGATACAGAATTTATGAACCATTAAACCAATAACACATGATTTTAATACAGATTTGAAAATCATAGAATTAATAACACTAGATTTAGTTCGGATTTTCAAATCCATTAAAATACAACAACGAATAACCCCTACTTAGTTTGAAAACCAAGAGACTTCCGTAGAAAAATGAAAAGTCAAAGACCGTAGGGAAGAAAACCTAATTCGTCAAATTAGTCGTCATCTACCAACGACAGTGGTCAAAGTAATATCGTTGACAGTGGCAACATCCTGTCCGTCGACGATCTCGCCGGTGTTCAAGAACGAGTGGAAGGTAGGTTTTCTCGGTCGTGGAAGGTGAATTATTCGACTCTCCAGCATCAACAAAACCGAACTTATGTTTGGTCTGTAAATAACCGAGTCTCGTGTACACAACATCCCCACGTGGATGCATCTCATTGCTTCGTTTACGTCTTGAGTGTCCTTCACCGTTGGATCAATTAGCTCTTTGGTCTTTCCTTGGCTCCATAAATTCCACGCCTGAAGTTTTTGTCCTTTAGAACATAAGTTTCTAGAAACGAAAAAACGAACCAAACCGAAACAAAATATCAAGAGAAACTTACATAACCGATGAGACTTCCATGTTCAGAACCTCGAAAGCTAACGTTCTTGCTTCCAGTTACAATCTCCAGTATCAACACTCCAAAGCTATACATATCAGATTTCTATGAGAACATCCCTTCCATTGCATACTCCGGAGCCATAACCACTACACAATTTTTCAACATCAGAACCATAAAAAATTGATACAGTTGTATATAGAAGAGACAACAATAAAGAGGTTCGGTTAGTTACTATGTGCCCACGACTCGGATCGTGTTGGCGGTAGTTGAAGATCCTAGCCATACCGAAATATGAGATCTTCGGATTCATTTCCTTGTCCAGCAAGATATTGCTAGCTTTTAGGTCACGGTGAATGATCTTTGTTTAAACTGAGACTGTCAATAAACTACTAAAGAGAAGAGACGAGTTCTCGTCGGTGGGTCAAGACAAAGACGTGTTTTATTAGATCAGTGAGTCGAAACCGAGTTACAAAAGGGGAAGAGAACAGAGGAAAAAGTCCGGCGAAGACAAATTCGTCGGACCGTACAAGTCGGCGAGATGTAAGATGTAAAACCCTAATTCTAGCCGAAAGTGAGTGTAGTAATTTGCGGATCCCCTCCTTGTTGCCTTGTCTCCTCCTTTTATAGGTGAACGCTCGTTGACCTAATGTGTCTTGTCTCGATGGGCCTCCTCGAGTAATTGGGCCGACTCATCGGGCCGTTGTGTCAGGTCAGTGAGCCGATGATGTTCAGTCAATCATCTG
>NC_027751.1:21654131-21656677 GCF_000695525.1 Brassica oleracea var. oleracea | reverse complement strand
AGGAGACTCGTTCGACTCCTAGTAGCGTGAAAGCTTTATTGAGGGAATGTGAAGGAACCGGGGTGACCTTTTTGATCCCAACTAAATCTCAGAGGCCGTGGTCCCCTCCTTTGGGATTTCAGTGCGTCTATGAATCATACTTTCAGAATGAGACCAAACTCTGGTTTCCAATTCCTCGACTTATCACATCTTATGTGAGACGTCGCGACGCGGCGATAAGTCAATTTTTCAATGGCGCGTTCCGTACCTCGGTGGCATTGATGGTGACTGCGGCGGAGATCGATGTTTCGATGAATGTTCGGACCCTCGAGGAGTTGACCTATACGAAGTCCATGGGCGATGGTTTATTCTCAATCCAGATGAGGCCCAACTACAACGTGATCGTCGATCATCCGTGTAGGACGGCGCACTGGCAGCGTTTCTACTTTTATGTCAAGTCTGACGGTTTTGCCTTCGAGGAGCCGCCCGACGTTTCCTTTCGATTTTTGTGGAATCATAAACTCGGTAGAACGCTGTTGTCAGCTCATCGACTGTCTCTTTTCCTTGTTTTCTGACGAGTTTTCGTTTATTTGCAGTTGATCACCCGGACACGGCCTCTTATCCGGAAGATTTCGTCTCTGATGCTCGTGCAGTCGTTTCGCGCGTCCAAGTGAGCTGGAAGGATATCACCATCGAGAGGATTCGACGAGTGCTTGACAGAATCTCAAGGAGTAAGTTTCCTCCTTGCGATCACATGTTTTCTTCCAACTCATGTCAGTTCCGAGATTTATCTGAACCAGCTTGCTGATCTTTTTCAGAGGATTGGAGGTCTGATCTACTGCCTTTGATTACCGGTAACAAGCGGCGGTTTTCGATATTCAGTAGCGCCGAGCAAAAGATCATCAACGCGGCCAGGGAAATGAAAGAGCTTCCAGACTTGAGTGCATTAATCAAGAAAAAACTGAGCGAGGCGAAAAAGGCATCCTCTGCGACTCCTAGCGAGACAACTCTTAGTGGGACGACTCCTGGCGGAGAGACTCCTCGAAGACTCCTCGTGGAGCAATTCCTCCCGCTCCTCTTCCTCTTGTGGTTTCCCCCGGACCGTCTACAGGCCCAGCTAACGTCGACTCTTCGAGGGAGGATCTCACATTGATCTCTGAACGAGAAACTGCTGAACCATCGGTGACTGGTGGTAATAAGAAGAGATCTGCTCCTGACTCTTCTGCATCGGCTGCTTCTCAAGCGAGGACTGAATCTGATGGTCCTCCAAAAAAGAAAAAGAAAAACGAGAGGAGGAAGAAGAAATCTGTTGAGGAACAGTCGGAGCCTGCTCATGGCGCCGAGAATTGTGAGACCGTTATCGAGAAAGGTTCTTCTCGCGATGCTGCAGCTCGGGGAGTCGTCGACTCGGACAACTCCTCGTCCATCTCTCTGAAGAAGAAGAAGACTGCCCGCAGTCATGAGTCGTCTACTCCGGCTGCGTCTGCTTCTGCTGCGAAGACTTCTCCAGCTGCACCTCGGACTCTCGTTGAAGGCAGTTCGGCCTCTGAGGATCGTCGGGTCAAATTTCATGACCGTGTGGAGTTCAAGTACGTCGGCGAGACTCCTCTTTCTTTTGCCCCGACTGACTGTGCTGAGCTTGTTCGGCAAATTAAGGGTGGTCGCAAGGACTTGCCCGCTGTCAAGGACCTTATTTTCAAGGACGCATACGTCGATGCGGCGAGGACTAAAATTCTGGTAAGAATTATTCTCCTTATTTTTATCTTTTTCATGTTCCTGGTTCTGATCTTTTCTTTCGTTCATGTAAAGCAGCGACGGGAGCATGAACTACTTTGTCGAGTTATACGACTCAGCCCTCAAGGAGGCCACGTCCAAGTTAAAGCAAGCCGACAGACTCGCCCGAGCGAAGGATGTAGCTATTGACCGCAAGACGAAGGAATTTAAAGCGACAATTGATAAGGTCGCGGAGGACCGGGCTCAACTGGTTGAGAGGAAGAAGGCTCAGAAGGCTCATTTCCTGGAGAAATTCGGGGAGTTGAAGGATATATTTGAGGCTGCGGGTGCAAAGGTACGAGGACTCGAGGAGAAGAAGAAGGCTTGGTTAAGGGAGAAGGCAGCCATGGAGGAGAAGATGGTGTCCCCCGCGCTGAGACCCTTGAAAGAGGTCAACAGATTGAGGGACTCTCGAGGTTATGAGGTTACTCACGAGCGGTTTCGTGTACAAACGGCCATGATTGCTAAGAGCCATAAGCGTTTCTCCCAAATTCGAAATCTCGAGAAGCGTCGTAGTGAGTTCGAAACAGCCAGATCCTTGCAGAGCCAAGCTTTTGGGACAAAGAAATTTCTCGAAACGCTTAAGGAGAGTGGGATCGACATTCCACAGGAGACGATTAACTTGTTCGCCGAACAAGAGAAGGAGTACGAGGTTACGGCTGAACGCCTAGCTGTCAGAGGGATCCCCGAGGAGCTTCTCTGTCTTTCTCCTCTTCATCTTCGATCTCCTTTTCTAAACGAGAATGTGTGGACGATGATCGACCCATATGGATCGAATGCGGGCCTGATTGATG
>NC_027751.1:21649731-21652220 GCF_000695525.1 Brassica oleracea var. oleracea | reverse complement strand
GAAATTTGTTCGATATGAATTGGGAGCCGTTGTCAGTCACTATCTCGTAAGGTAAGGCGTGGCGACAGATGATGTTCTTCCACACAAATCGTTGGACCTCTTTTTCTGTAATGCTTGCGAACGCTTCCGCCTCAATCCACTTCGTGAAGTAATCTGTCAAGACCAGGACGAAGCTTTTCTGTCGAGAACTCGGCATCGGGCCGATTATGTCATCGTTCGTAGCAACTTTGTCGGGGAGTGGATCGTTGAGGCATGCCGCTGGCACTGATCACATCGCTGGGCGTAAGCTTCGCAGTCTGCATTCATCGTTGGCCAGTAGAAACCGAGACTCTTTACTTTTAAAGCAAGTGCTCGACCTCCAGAATGATTTCCTGCAGCGCCTTCGTGCGTTTCAGCCATGACTAAATGCGTCTCTTCGCCATTGATGCACTTCAGAAGTACCTTGGTTGCGGTCCATCGGTGGAGTTCTCCGTCGAGGACGACATAGTGGGCACTCCGCGTCTTGAGTCGTCGTGCACTCCATTTCTCGGGAGGTAGTTTTCCATCGACCAGATAGTCGATAAATTTTGTTCTCCAGTCGTTGGTGTCGTTTGACACCTCTTCGAGGACCTGGTTCGCGGGTGTGGCCTCGGTTATTGGTGCTACGATGGCGGTCTTGATGGGAGTCAGGTCGATGCTTGGTTTGTTGATCTTGTGGATAGGGATGGTACGTTTCACCTGATCGCACAACCTGCTACCTAAGGCAGCGAGAGCATCAGCGCATACGTTCTCTCCTCTGGGGACTTTGGTGAGTTCTCGAAATCTTTGGCAAGTGTTTGAACGATCTTAAGGTATGCCTCCATTCGTTCGTTGCGGGCATCGTAGTCACCACTAAACTTACTAGTTACAAGTTGCGAGTCGCAGTATGCGCTGAGGCATTTTGCCTTGACTGCCTTGGCGAGTCTTAGTCCTGCGATCAACGACTCGTACTCTGCTTCATTGTTTGAAGCGGCGAAGCCGAAGCTGAACGACTGTCTGATCAGTTCTCCTGTCGGGGATTGCAGCTGCACTCCTGCTCATGATCCTTTGTTTGTCTACGACCCGTCTACGTGGAGTATCCAATTTTGACTTGGGAGGATTAGATCTTGCTCGAGCTCTGGTGCGAGCTCGATGAGAAAGTCTGCGAGGACTTGAGATTTCGCAGCTGTTCGATTCTTGAAGACAATGTCGTGCTCGCTGAGTTCGATAGCCCACTTCGATAACCGTCCGGATTGATTTGTATTCTGCATTACCGTTCGCAATGGTTGATTTGTCAATACTTCGATTGTGTGCGACTGGAAGTAGGGACGCAGTTTTCTCGCCGATGTTACAACGGCGAGAGCCATCTTCTCAATGTCGTCGATGGTCCTTTACAGACCGGACGGAATCACCGCAAGGAGGTGAGCCACCCATGATTACGTTTAGGAAGTTAGACTCGACGACTCGTTTATTTCTCAGTTGAGTCCTCAAGTCGCTAGGCAAGTCTTCGATGATAGGTGAATTTTTTACGTTGGGCGAGTCCTCGACAACGGGTGAGTCCTCGACAACAGATTTGTGTCCGTCCTCATTCTTGGACCTCGCCTCCTCGATTCTTCGTCGTAAGTCTGAATGTTTTGGTCGGTTGAGCTTGATTCTGAGGTCTTCCGACTTTGAGTTGAGCTTCTCACGAAGATCGATGACTCGTGGCCTGAGACGGGATCGAGCAGTCGAGTCCTCGATTTTCCTAGCCTTGGATTTTTCGATGATTGAGCGGAGATCTCCGTGTGAGTCGTATGCACGATCAGATGTCTGCGACTTTCGCCTGAGCTTGTTTCTTAAGTCGTTTGACCCTTCTGATCCTATGCTCTTGTTTGTTCGTTTGCTGGAATACTCGCATGAGTCATGGACCTGTTTATCCTCTTCTTCATCTGAGGAGGAACTGGGTCGTGCAAGGATGACTTGTACTCGTCGACGATTACGCGGTTGCTCCTCGTCGACTTGTGCATCGCCGTCTTCTTCTTCATGCTCTTCTGGCTTATCATCCTCAGTAGGCTTCGGCCGGTTTCCAGACTTATCCTGATTCTTGTGAGTTTTCTTTTCTTTGTTTTTGCTCCAGCTCTTGGTTCCGTTGGGCCTAGGCTTAGGGAGTTCGACGTTTGACGTTCCCTTTTCGTACGACGAGAAGAGGGCGTCTAACAAATGCATGCAGTTCCTTGTATCATGTGCCTTAGACTTGTGGAAGCTACACCACATGTTTGGCTCAGCTGGTCCAGGATTTGACGCCGGAGGTGTTGAAGAGGTTTGCGGCTTTTCGTCATTTTCCCAGACATTCCAACCTTTTTCGCGTACAACGACAGTGGGCTGTGGGGACGCGTTTTTGTCTTCAACCACGTAGACGAAACTTTTCGGCTGGTTAGGTTTACTGCCTGAGGCGTGCTGACGAGGTTCCTGGCGTGCCTCGGGAGCTTTGGGGACAGTTGCCGGTTTGGTTG
>NC_027751.1:21648233-21649262 GCF_000695525.1 Brassica oleracea var. oleracea | reverse complement strand
TTCGGATGACTGAGAATTTGACCGTGCTTATCACTCCGCAGGCATAGACGGGAAGTTTGATTGTACCAATCATTGTCTCAGAAGCACCGTTGAATCCTGTAAGGGAGCGAGATGATGGTTTCATGTCGCGCAGGTCGACTCCCATCTTATCGAGCGTATCTCGAAAGATTAAATCGACTGAACTGCCTGTGTCAATCAACACTTTAGCGACGTCACACTTCGCAATTCCTACCTCGACTAGCAGTGGGTCATTGTGAGGTAAATGGACGCCGATGGCATCGTCTGGCGAGAAGGTGATTGAGGAATCGTTCTCGGGTTTTGATGGCCATTTCTTCGAGGTTACTGCCTGTCGTCGATGGTCCTTTACAGACCGGACGGAATCACCGCAAGGAGGTGA
Source organism: Brassica oleracea var. oleracea (assembly GCF_000695525.1). Lineage (NCBI taxonomy): Eukaryota > Viridiplantae > Streptophyta > Magnoliopsida > Brassicales > Brassicaceae > Brassica > Brassica oleracea. The sequence continues at coordinate 21,648,865 of NC_027751.1, read as the reverse complement.
GCCACCCATGATTACGTTTAGGAAGTTAGACTCGACGACTCGTTTATTTCTCAGTCGAGTCCTCAAGTCGCTAGGCGAGTCTTCGATGATAGGTGAATTTTTTACGTTGGGCGAGTCCTCGACAACAGGTGAGTCTCCTCGACAACGGGTGAGTCCTCGACAACAGATTTGTGTCCGTCCTCATTCTTGGACCTCGCCTCCTCGATTCTTCGTCGTAAGTCTGAATGTTTTGGTCGGTTGAGCTTGATTCTGAGGTCTTCCGACTTTGAGTTGAGCTTCTCACGAAGATCGATGACTCGTGGCCTGAGACGGGATCGAGCAGTCGAGTCCTCGATTTTCCTAGCCTTGGATTTTTTGATGATTGAGCGGAGATCTCCGTGTGAGTCGTATGCACGATCAGATGTCTGCGACTTCCGCCTGAGCTTGTTTCTTAAGTCGTTTGACCCTTCTGATCCTATGCTCTTGTTTGTTCGTTTGCTGGAATACTCGCATGAGTCATGGACCTGTTTATCCTCTTCTTCATCTGAGGAGGAACTGGGTCGTGCGAGGATGACTTGTACACGTCGATGATTACGCGGTTGCTCCTCGTCGACTTGTGCATCGCCGTCTTCTTCTTCATGCTCTTCTGGCTT
>NC_027751.1:21628008-21648073 GCF_000695525.1 Brassica oleracea var. oleracea | reverse complement strand
GGTTGCCGTGTTCAGTTTCTTAAGTATCGCCGCTGTGTCTTCTTCCATTCGGATGAAGTTGTTTGACCTGGCGATTGCGTCCTGGAGCGAAGTGGTTGGATTTCTGTAAAGATCCTCGCGAAACAAGGACTTGAAATAGAGAGTGTTCATCAGTGCGTCGACGGCAACGCTGTCGGGGACTTGGACTTTCGAAGCGACTGCTTTGAATTTTTCCATGAAGTCGCGGAGGCTTTGGCTCGATCCTTGAGATAGATTCCATAAATCGGACAGAGTTGCTCCTTGTCTTGCAAACATGATATATTGCTTGAGGAACGCAGTCGTCAGATCGTCGAAATCGTTGATGGAGTCGCGCTCCAATCAAGTGAACCATCCGAGAGCTGGTCCTTGAAGACTTTCCACGAAGAGACGACAGTAGCCAGCGTCTCTTTCTTCCTCAGAGAAGTTGGTTCGACCCATCGTGATGTTGAAAGCAGTGATGTGGTCGGTTGGGTCCGCCTTTCCGGCGTAAGTCGGAAGGCGAATTTTCTCGGTCGGCCGGTAACGTACGTCGGTGATCTTCCGGGAAAATGGGGTTTTTAGGGTTTCGGCGAGGACACGTTCGCTGCGCCATCCTCTCGAGTATGGTTTCTGCAAAGGCCGCTGCGGTTGGAGCGCCTTCAGTCACAGGCGAGTCGTCGTCGGACGGCGAGTCGAGTCGAGTCATGATCTTTTGCTGACGCTACTCTGTCTGCCCCACGGTGGGCGCCAACTGTTTAAACTGAGACTGTCAATAAACTAGTAAAGAGAGGAGACGAGTTCTCGTCGGTGGGTCAAGACAAAGACGTTTTTTATTAGATCAGTAAGTCGAAACCGAGTTACAAAAGGGGAAGAGAACAGAGGAAAAAGTCCGGCGAAGACAAATTCGTCGGACCGTACAAGTCGGCGAGATGTAAGATGTAAAACCCTAATTCTAGCCGGAAGTGAGTGTAGTAATTTGCGGATCCCCTCCTTGTTGCCTTGTCTCCTCGTTTTATAGGTGAACGCTCGTTGACCTCATGTGTCTTGTCTCGATGGGCCTCCTCGAGTAATTGGGCCGACTCATCGGGCCGTTGTGTCAGGTCGGCGAGCCGATGATGTTCAGTCAATCATCTCATCGACTAAAAGTAATCTGGAGCCGAGCCGAACACCGGCTTTCAAGTCGATGACCCGATCTTCTTTATTGTAATCATGTGTCTGGATAATTGTCTTGCGGGCCTTTTGGGAGGGCTAGGCCCATACCCAACAATCTTCAGTCTTGAGTCTCTATGCAAGTATAGCAATCCCCTTGCAATTCCTCCATTGATATCCCATCGTTTTCTCCAGTCTAAAACTTCTTCGTTTATTGTCATCTGCGCATGCATTGGTTGCATGCATAGATAAGTTTTATAAGAAAACATACCAAAAAGGAAACTGCATATCATGAATCAATTGATATACTGCTTTTTTTAATACTGATTTATTCTATTACAAATTACGATAAGACAACTCCATAACCAACAAATAATTTATCACTTAAAAACAATAATTTAATACTTAGCTTATGCACTTAATCCTTTTAAAACAAGACTATATGTGTGAGTGAGACTTTACCTTTTAATTCTTTTCTTGAACTTCCACAATATCCAAATGCATAATACGAGCAAGAAAGTTCCTATAACACATAAAATAATGATCCATAGTTTCGAGTTTTCCTTCCCACCTACTCACACAACTACATTTACCAAAATCAAACTCTTTGCTCTCATCACAGACGCTGTAATTACCGCAAGGTTATACTTCTTGTTGGAGTTAGCTTGAACTTGAAGAAACCTTAAGCAACAAGTTATTTGATTCCTAGTTATATTATGATTTGGTTTAGATAATGATCATGATATGATTTGTGTTTATCTACTAGGATTAGGTTTTGGTGGCTATATAAATATAGCTTATGTCATTAGATAAAACCGCGAGAGTTGATTGTGTTTTGTGAACTAAAGCTTGAGGTATTTTCCTAAAGCTAGTGATTGATTGAATAAGAGAAGGACTTCTTATTAATCTTGTGATTCTATATTTGGTATCAGAGCCAAACACAAACAAATTACAAGAATTGCAACCATGGCGGACTTCAAAGAGGAGATCGTCAAGAACAAAGACACCGGCCTTCCCTCTGTCAAGTTCCCGATGCTAACCTCTTCGAACTACACCGTCTGGTCCATGAGAATGAAAATAGCCCTTAAGGTTTGTGAGGTGTGGGAGACAATTGATCCTGGATCAAAGGATGAGAAGAAAAATAATATGGCTATAGCATTCTTATTTCAATCCATACCCGAAGCTTTAATTCTACAAGTTGGCGACATAGATACATCAAAAGGGGTGTGGGATGCGATAAGAGCAAGCCATGTTGGAGCTGAGAGAGTCAAAGAAGCTAGGTTGCAAACTCTAATGGCGGAATTTGATAGACTCAAGATTAAAGACGATGATACAATTGATCTCTTTGCTGGAAAACTCTCGGAAATCTCATCAAAGTCGGCATCATTGGACGAGTCAATTGAAGAACCTAAACTTGTGAAGAAGTTACTAAAGAGCTTGCCTAGAAAGAAATATATTCATATGGCTGCCTCTCTTGAGCAAGTTCTTGATCTTAACGAAACGAGCTTTGAGGATATAGTTGGTAGGTTGAAAGCATATGAAGAACGGATCGCCGAAGAGGAAGATGATCACAACGATGATCAAGAAAAGCTAATGAATGGTGATGCGAGTCAAGAAAATTATGCAGGGAGTTACAGTGCTGGACGAGGCCGTGGCCGAGGTGGTCGCTCTAACTGGAGAGGAAGAGGCCGTGGCCGTAATGGATCATCATTTCATAATCAAAGAGAAGCTTACAAACAGCGACAGAATGGAGATATATCTCACATCACATGCTTTAGCTGTGATAAACAAGGTCATTATGCGTCTGACTGTCCGGATAAAAAACTTAAACTCCAAGAGACGGTTGAGAAGAAAGACGATGGCACTCAAGACGCTGATGAATTGATGGTACACGAGATAGTTTATCTCAACGAAAGGAAAGTGAACCCTGCTATCTTTGTGTCTAACCATGATACAGAGAAGGTTTGGTACCTTGACAATGGAGCCTCAAATCACATGTGTGGAGACCGACGATTTTTCTTTAAAGTCGACGAAAGTGTGACGGTTAAAGTGAGGTTTGGTGACGACTCGCAAATTGACATAAAAGGAAAAGGATCTATCCGGTTTGTGTTTGAAGGTGGTGAGAAGAAGGTCTTAAATAGTGTCTATTACATCTCGGGACTGAGAAGCAATATCATTAGCTTGGGACAAGCTACTGAAGTAGGCTGCAAAGTACGTATGAAAGGAGACACGCTAACCTTATTTGACAGGTACGGAGAGGTGATGGTTCGGACTACACGAACAGCAAGTCAACTGTATAAAGTAATCTTGAACGTCGATCGGCTTCAATGCTTGCAATTAACCGTAATGTCGTAGTCATCTATGTGGCACGCCCGTCTCGGTCATGTTAACACCGAGAAACTGAAGCTGATGTTAAAGAAAGAGCTCATCACTGGCATTCCAGACATCACTATCAGAAAAGAAACCTGTGTTTCTTGTCTACTTGGAAAGCAAGCCAGAAAGCCCTTTCTACAAGCAACAACGTTCCGAGCTACTAGTCCACTTGAGCTAATCCATGGAGACTTATGTGGTCCAATTACTCCACCCACACCGGCTCAGAAGAGATATGTATTGGTGCTTATAGATGATCACACACGATATATGTGGACCGTACTGTTGAAAGAAAAAGGTGAAGCATTCGAAAAGTTTAAAACCTTCAAGAAACTTGTCGAACAAGAAACACAGAACAAGATCAAGATGTTTCGAACAGATAGGGGAGGTGAATTTGTATCACAAGAATTCGGTGCTTACTGCGACAAGAATGGCATAAAACGACACTTGACGGTATCCTACTCACCTCAACAGAATGGAGTGGTTGAGCGACGAAACCGCACTCTCTTGGAGATGACAAGAAGTGTCTTAAAGCATATGAATGTACCTAATGATCTATGGGGCGAGGCCGTAAGACACTCTACGTACCTAATGATCAACCGCCTTGCTACCAGATCACTGGACGGGAAAACGCTGTATGAGATGTTACGTTTGAAGAAACCAAACATCAGCCACCTAAAGGTGTTCGGGTGCGTTTGCTACGCAAGATCAGAGACGCCGGGAAGGAGGAAGCTTGATTATAGAACCAGGATGCTAGTCCACTTGGGAACTGAACCGGGATCAAAAGCTTACCGGCTACTTGATCCAGACACCAAGCGGATAATCGTGAGTCATGACGTGTACTTCCCTGAAGAAAAGGAGTGGAGCTGGAACAAAACAGAGAAAACAGAGTACTCGAACCCGAGAGAGTTTTCTGTTAACCTAAAATCATTGGGTAACACAGATGAAGTTGAAGAGAACTCTCAAGAAGAGGAAGCCGAGAGTGAACCCGGGAGTGATGAAGAGTACTCCGAAGAGCATGTGAACGAAGAAGAAGAAGGTGATCCTCAACCAAGAAGGTCACAACGTGTTAGTACCCGGCCCTCTCACTTTGATGATTATATCTTATTAGCTGAGATTGAGAGTGTATGTTTGTTGATGGTTATAAATGAGGAGCCGTGGGATTATGACGATGCTAAGAAGTTGAAGGTTTGGGTAGATGCTTGTAAAGATGAGATTTCTTCCATAAAAAGAAATAGAACTTGGGATCTCGTTGAGTTGCTTGCAGGAGTGAAGCCGATTGGCCTCAAGTGGGTCTTTAAAATCAAGCGTAACGCCGATGGTAGTATCAATAAGTTTAAGGCTCGACTGGTGGCAAAAGGATACGTTCAAAAACACGAGGTTGATTATGATGAGGTTTTTGCACCAGTGGCTCGCATTGAGACAATATGTTTGATCATTGGGTTCGAAAGGATGGAAGATTAACCATCTAGACGTTAAAACTGCGTTTCTCCATGGAGACTTGAAAGAAGAAGTGTATGTGAGCCAGCCACAAGGGTTCGTTGTCAAAGGGCAAGAGAACAAGGTTTATAAACTCAAAAAGGCTCTCTATGGCCTGCGTCAAGCACCAAGGGCCTGGAATATAAAGCTGAACCAAATCTTGAGAGTTCTAAACTTTTACCGCTGCTCAAAAGAGCCATCGCTATACAGAAAGGAAGAAAGTGATGAGCTCCTTGTAGTGGTCGTATATGTAGACGACATGCTTGTTACCTGATCATCACTAAAGTTGATAGAAGATTTTAAGCTTGAGATGGCTACTAAATTTGAGATGAGTGATATTGGGATGTTGACTTATTATTTGGGTATTGAAGTTCTTCAAGGAGAAGATGGGATCGTCCTAAAACAGGACCGATATGCACGAAGAATACTTGAGGAAACGGTGGCGTCATGCAACTCTACACACGTGCCCATGGAGATGAACTCCAAGTTCTCTAAGGCACCGGAAGAAAGGAGAGTGGACGAGAAAGAATATCGCCGTAGTGTAGGTTGCTTACGTTACCTTCTACACACTCGTCCAGACCTCTCTTTCGCTGTTGGAGTTCTTAGTAGATATATGCAGGAACCAAAAGTGTCTCATGGTGAAGCGTTGAAACAGGTTTTAAGATACTTGTGTGGGACTTGTACACTTGGACTTCGGTTTCAGCGTGGTAAGGATTTGAAACTCGAAGGTTACAGCGATAGTTTGCACAATGTGGATATAGATGATGGGAAAAGTATGACTGGGCATGTATTTTACTTTGGGAATAGTCATATAACTTGGTGTTCTACAAAGCAGGAGATAGTGGCATTGTCGAGTTGTGAAGCAGAGTTTATGGCTGCTACTGAAGCCGCGAAGCAAGCTATTTGGCTTCAGGAATTGATGAGCGAGGTCGTGAATGAAGTGTGCAGGCGAGTGATCATTAGGGTGGACAATAAATCGGCAATACAACTTGCTAGGAATCCCGTGTTTCATGGCCGCAACAAACATATTCATAGGAGATTCCACTTTATACGTGAATGTGTTGAGAATGAACAGGTTGAAGTTGAGCATGTACCCGGAAACGAACAGAGAGCTGACATCTTAACCAAACCACTTGGAAGGATCAAGTTCACTGAAATGAGAAGTCTGATTGGAGTTGAAGATGTGAGTGAGTTCAAGCTTAAGGGGGAGAATGTTGGAGTTAGCTTGAACTTGAAGAAACCTTAAGCAACAAGTTAGTTGATTCCTAGTTAGATTATGATTTGGTTTAGATAATGATCATGATATGATTTGTGTTTATCTACTAGGATTAGGTTTTGGTTGCTATATAAATATAGCTTATGTCATTAGATAAAACCGTGAGAGTTGATTGTGTTTTGTGAACTAAAGCTTGAGGTATTTTCCTAAAGCTATTGATTGATTGAATAAGAGAAGGACTTCTTATTAATCTTGTGATTCTATACTTCTAGCATTCCGTGCTAGGTTTTAATTGAAGCAAAGTACAGTTCCTGCCATCTTTGTTCCATCTAAATTGCTCTACCACACCATCAAACCTAATCTGAAACCTAAGTAAGTCAGAGCTACCTGACGGAACATACGTGAAGTACACGCTACCATCTCTTTCAGGAGGAGCAGAGAGCTTAAACCCATAAATAAAGTTTGTGACAACATATCCGGTATACCGGTAAAGATAACTGAGTCCCATGGACCGCTTTGCCATTTCCTCGTTTCTCCTTCCCAAATCACAATCTCTGGTGCTCCCATAGGATCGGTCCCCAATGAATACCTTCCTGGTGAAGGCTTATTTTCGGACTTCCATGGGATAAAAGCGTGATTTTCTCCTCTTGAAGGGTCCACCCTAACCCGCATGGCCGCATACCGGGTAGAAAGTATCAGTTGGGTTGTTAAAGCTCTCCCAATACCTATTGCTTCTGTCTAAATCTGAAGACAGAACCAGATCCCCTGTTTCCAACAGAACAGCAACAGTATTGTTTAACTTAGGTGGCACGTTTGTGGACCAAACGGTGTTGTTTTGTCCGTCAACGACTAACAAGTTCCCGTCACCTGCAATCTTCAGAGCTCTGTTGTGATCTGTCAATGGTCTCTCTCGGTTTGCTACCCAGAAAACAGTTCGTGTTTCGATGTACTTGTACCAGATTCCGACATACCTTAAGGTTGAATTTTTGGAGCTGAAGAATCCAAGCTCGAAAACTTTGTCCTCGCTGATCAGTGAGTCTCAGTCACGTATCGTGTGGTTTCTGGTGCTTGTGGTGCAAGATACGATGCTGCATAGTTGAAACAAAATCAAAAGGCTCTTGACGAAAGTACAGTCTCTTTTAAATTCTGCCATATTTGACAAGATTTGATTGTCAGGTATCTGTATACTACAAGAAGGAAAGTAGTGTAAAGAACAAAAAAAAATAGTATTCGATGAAATTTATATATTTTAAGTTTTCTGATTTTTCAGGAAGACTAAGAGCAACTCCATCTATTAGAATCCACCAAAGTTTCTACAATAAATAAAATATTAATATTATAATCATTCATTTATTTTCTATTTTCTGAAAATCAGATAAATCATTTACTTTTCCTAACCGATTAACACATGTTCCTTTAGCAGGTAGACAGTTTCCTAAAAGCTTTTAGTTAAGAACTTTTGATTTTCTCTTTCTTAATTTTATTATTATTATTTTTTTGTTAAATGTTTAGAACTCCACTTCGTACTACTGTTAAAGGTGCTCTAAACTAAACTTCTTTCTAAATTTAACAATGTGTATTTGTTTTTAAATAAAAACTATTAAGTCATCAACAAATATGTCGACAAAAAAAAGTCATCAATATATTCTTTTTATTAATTGAGAAGCAGTTTTAAAATAAACTTATGGTACTAATGCTGAGGTGTAAACAGTTCATGCATTATCATATATATTTTTTTTGACAAAGAATTAAAAGGTAAAGTCTCACTCACACATATAGTCTTGTTTTAAACGGATTAAGTGCATAAGCTAAGTATAGACTAACGATTATCAGTATCTTTATAAAAGAATCCGTTGTTTATTAAAATAATTATAATTTATGCCATTGTATACTATTGACGAACCAACATCATATATAGAAAGAAGCCAGTTTTAATATAAGGATTATAACATGGTTAACCAACGACCGGTTTAGTTTTTTTTTTTTGGTTTTTTTTCCCTTTCGGTTTAGTTTTTCTTAACATATTCATTTACACCAATTTTTGGCCTATAACATTTTACGCCCTATACACTTAGGGGTGTCTGGCCCGACCCGAACCAAATCCGCTAAGCCCATAAATAATTGAGCCCGGCCCGGCCCATAAATATTTCGGGCCTAGAATTCAAAGCCCGTCACGGCTTTTTCGAGCTTTTCGAAAAATAATTTGTCATTGTCATTTCTATCGTTTTAATACATGTGAATTTTCATTAAAAATAGTTTCATTTTTTTGTTTTCAAATATAAAGTAAGTTTAAACTTTTCTTCTTTATCAAAAATGTTTTACTTTTTGTTATGTTTTAAAACCATATTATAAACAAACCAAATTTAATAAGATTTAGATAATCAAATAAAAATTAAAACTAAATATATAAAAGAACAAAATTTGAAATGTTTCATACTTTGTATTTTGAAAAAAAAACATGTTGTACATAAAAATAAATGTACATTTGCAAAATTTAAAATGCGATACTTGTAATAATCAAAAAATAAAGTGCATTACCAACTTTTATATTTGTTTTATTAGAGTTTGAATAAAAATATTAAAATAACATGTCAATTATAATAATAGTTTTGATTGTAAGAACAATAATATTTAAGATAAAACTAGGATAAGATCTGCGCCTTGTGCAGGGTAAATTTATATGAAAATTATTTAAGAAATATTGTATGGAAAAAAATTATATTATTAATCGAATTAATATATTTGGCTCTTAAACAGTTTTTTAAAACCTTTTTTTGTTAATTACATAATTGTTTTACTAATGAACTGATCCCATTTTTAAAAATATTTTAGGTCAAAAAATTATTTATCGCATAAAAACCTAACGTTTAGGCCGAAGAATCTCATGCCTACTATTTGGTTACAATGAAACTATGTCAGCTCGGTTTTATATCATGATTTAGAAATTTAAAAGTTAATTATGGTTATGAGAAGTTTACGTTCACGTGTCAATCCTATCTATCTTCGATATTTTTCTCATTTTTGTGTCATTTTGGTTATTTCTCGATATAAATATTGATTTTTAAGTTTATTCTCATTTTTTTCTTTTATTTTGGCCTGAGATTTAGAAAATGTTTAAGATTCAAAATTATTAAAGAGATACATACTTTGGTTAAGATATGCGCCTTGTCCAGAATAAATACTTATTTTATATTTTTCTGCATATTATGAAATAATAAAATAATAATTATATATTATATAACTAAGAAATCATTTATTATTATGTAATAAATTGGCTTGCACATATAAATCAAAAGACCGCTCTTGTTTATTCGCAATCATTTTAGAATAAATAAATCAAAACAATCAATCTTATCTATCGTATATGATATATAATTAAATTTAAACGATATAAACTATATATATATATATATATATATATATTTACATAAACACCTATTAAAATAAAATTATTTACCTATATTATTTTATTATCATTATATCTTATTATAGAAAAAAATTAAACATTGATCACAAAAGTTTATGTGAGACTTTTAACATTTTTAGTAATTTATACTCGTTTTGAAAAATTTAAAATACAATATATACAAAAAATCTAAAATTTTAATATATGATTAATGTAATTGTGTAATTTATTTTAATAGTAGAAAATTAAACAAAAATGATAGAAAACATACAGATTATTAGCAAATCTTCATTATTTAAAATCATTAATTACTCTATATATCATAATCACATTAGGTAATTCCGTAGGTTTTATTTAAGGAAATAATATATAATAAATAGTCACCTTGCTTTAGTTAATATCATATGATATTATATAGTTGGTATTAAATGTTTCTAATGAGATATAAAAATGACCAACATATTTTTCAATTTCAATGTGAGGCTGACACGTAGGACTAATTAACTACCTAACTGATTGACACATAAGCAATGGGTATTTTTTAATTATTACAAAACTGAGGTTATATCTTTTCAAATGTTTCTCAATTAATTAATATATATGAAATATAAAATTTCAGGTTTTCAGGCTGGTCCTAGCCCAAACAGACTTAGGTCCAAAATACCCAAGCCCGTAAATTCCAATTTTTTTGGAGTTTATAAAGCTAGGCTCAAGCCCGGTAAACTTTAGGGCCGAGAATTGACATGTCTATGTACACTGGACAAAATACCAAACACATCAAAAATGCACGACAAAGAATCCATTTAAATGGGATTATGTAAATTCTTAACATCACATCAAATGGGATCCAAAACGATATATAAGTAATGATGAGTGTTTATATGTCAATGAAAAATCCAAACGTGGACTGTGGTGAGGAACGTGTTACATAGAATGATTTATCCTGCCAAATTCGTTTTATTTTTGTTTGGGTTTATAACTTCAATATACTCTGGCTATGTCCAAAGATAAATGTCATGGATTGGATTTGGCTTTATTCTGCATTGGGTGTCTCACTATATCAATGGCAAGTATTACCTACAAGTGACTACAACTTTTTAATATAAAGATCAACAAATAGAATCGTAATTTACACGTATAAAATTTGCCCTTAAATTGGGTACAAACTAAAAGAAGGAAATGAAAGTTGTTGTCCCATTCTATAATCTTTTTTTGTTTCACACATCATTTTCATATACTACATTCACAAGTGGAGTTTCGGATATGTAGTACCATATAATTAGCTTCTTATAGTTAAGTTATATGTGTTGCAGATGTTCATTCAAATCCGCATCATGCACATACGGTTCTTTGTAACAATGTTATTTTGAAGAGCTGGTGAAATGTAATTTCATTAGTATAACAATGTATTATTATACGAATTACTAATTGAGATGCACAAATGATATATCTTTTTTTTTCAACAAAATACATAACTAAACTAGGTAGATTCCTGAGCGGAGAGCCATCTCGGAGGAATATATCAAATATTAATTAACATTAATTTTTTTGCTGCAGACAAATATTAATTAACATTAATTTTCTTTCTACCTTTCATTTTTGTAACATTTATTTCTACATATTAAACATATATTCTAGCGTGTTGTGCACACATAGTTTTAAATCGAGCATGTATGCAAATATAGTAAATAATTCGTCCCTAAATTCAGTATATATAATTAGGGAAATTAAAATATGTGGTAGCAATCACGACTCATAAATATTATTCTGATCTTAACTATTCTTTATCCAGAATAGTAAAACAGAACAGAACCAAAAAACCAAAAATTCGAAACAGAACCAAAAACTGTATGGGTACCCGAATTTCTATAATATAGTTTATATATTTATAAGCATCAAATTTTAAAATAATCAAATAAATTTAAAATATTATTTTTAAATCGAAATACCAAAATATATAATTACAAAAATAATTTTATCTGAAATAATGAAAATTATATTAATTATCCAGATTTTTATCCAAAACACCAAAATTTGATATTTGATCAGAAAACCGAATTTTCTGACTTTTTAAATATCATTAACAAAAACCGGAACCAAACCGGAACCGTATGTGATCCAAAATTATTTCAGATATCAGCTGGTTCTCAACTTTGTTGCCGAACTGAACGTAAACCAAAACAATCGAATCAAATTTTATAAATATTTGAACAGATTCTAAACCTCTAAAACTGAAGAACCAAAAGAACTGAAATAAAAAACCGAGACCAACTCAAGAACCGAATGTCCAATGCCTATACCAGACGATTATTGTTCCTTTAATTTTGACAACAAAAAATGTGTTGGACAAATAATCCGATTATATCATGAAAACCTAACTTTTTTATAACAGTTTTATCCCGCACAGGGCGCATATAATTACCTTGCATATTTATACTCTAGAAATGAATTGAAATAAGTGAATCCCAAAAATATACAGTACCAACGACTTGAAAGGATCATATTTGACTGTTGGCGAATGACAATATGAAATCTTCATGTTTTTATTTCTTTTGGGTATTTATGGAGAACTGTGACTTGTAAGGCCAGAAAAGTATTTGCCAATCAATTTATATCTTCTTATTGAAAATGTGATCTTCTTTGTTTGGGTAGCTGTGAAAAAAAATCCAAGATTTATTATTCCACATTCTATTTTTCAATATTTTTTGGGTCACTTTCTAGTACCACACTAATATATACTACTAGGTGATTTTCCCATGCTAATGTACAGAAATAAATATTTAAACAATAAATATATTATGAAGTTATTAATATTCTTATTTTCATTTAATTCTTTTGTAACTTATATGTATGATTTAATTTAAATAATATTATATTATTCTAATTAGACATGTAATTTGGATATATATATATAGATTGTTTAGTTATTACTTGGGTATATTAAATTGTGTTTGTTTCCCTGAATTTAACCATAGTATTTTTGTGCTGAAATACATAAAAATATTCTGATTTTCCTTTTTGCAATTAGAATTTTGATTTTGGGCATAAAATTTAGAGTTTTTTTTTCAACGAACGCCTATTCTATTACTCAAACTTGAGGTAGTCTGTGTAACCAGACCGGAATAGAACAACCAATGTAACAAAGTTCTCTATGAGATCACACAATCTTAGCTAAAGAATCCGAAATTTCATTATGGGCCCTCTAGATATGAGATATCTCGAAGTATAGAAAACATATCTGCAGTGTTTGAATAGTCTCCAATTTTGATTGTTTAAGTTATTCATTTTGTGGGTTATATTGAGTTACACATATTTCTTTCAGTTGGTCTTCAGTCTAGCACTCCGTGGGTACATGATAAAAGAGAATGCATTCGAAGCGAGATGCCCAATATTAAAGGAACGAGGGTAAGAATTAACGAGGAATGAATAAAATAGAAGATCACTGAATGATAAAGCGTGGGGAGAATTATTAACCCGAGATGTTAGAAGGTGCAAAATCTATAGATGCCGGAGCTGCTACAATTGCTTCAGCGGGAGCTGCTATCGGTATTGGAAACGTCTTAAGTTCTTTGATCCATTCCGTGGCACGAAATCTATCATTGGCTAACCATTCATTTGGTTATGCCATACGAAAGCACAATCACTTATGATTTTAATTAATCTAAATTCTATTAATTTTATTTATTGCATTAGTTAAGTTATTCATATATACATCCATAAATTCTTTTGTATAATTTGATATTTGTCGATTTGTTAAAATAGTATAAAAAATAAAATGATAATTAGTACAAAGTCTCTTAAACGAAGATAAAATTTTGAAGACTAATGAACAGATATTAATTTACAAAATAATTATTTTTTTGTAAATTCTAAGTAACTTTATACTTTAAATGTAGAAAGTATAAATTAGTTTTTTTCTAAATTATAAACGATAAGTTTTAATTATTACATTATTTCAGTTCTTCATCTTAAATATGCATATATACTTTTGCAAATTCTTTTTTATAATTTGATATTTGTGGATTTGTAAAAATAGTAGAAAAACTAAAATAATGATTAGTACAAAATTCTATAATTAACCATCATATGATTTAACGTGAGCGCGATCCGTAGGAAACTGATTTCTCAAATAATATTATAGAGATTATAAAATATTTTTCTTTTGCCAAACATAATATATTACAGTTATATTTTTATTAGTTAATTTATAGCCTAATTGAATAAAAAACAGTAGTAGTTTAATTTGAAAAACCTTTTACAATCCAACACCAGCATGGTGAAACATCATCTCCAAATCAAAGACTAACGAAATTTATTGATAAAAAACATGAGAAAACGGCTTAGTTTAGTATGAATTCAGAAAATGCAAAATATGGATATCTACTTATTTTTTTGGTTTGTAAAAATAAATTAAGATGTAAGATTCTACGTCTTTCAAATAAAGATACATTTGATGTAACAAAGGTTTTTTTAGTAAATAGAATTTACGTTTATTAAAACAAAAAAAATCTATGTCGTCAGTTCAGAGCTTAGGTAGCAAGTACATTAATATCTTCATTTGATGATGCTGAAGGTGAATGGCGAAGATTGGATGAAGCTCTTAGTTTCGATGATGAAAATGGTGCCTGAAAAAAATCTTACATCTTTAGTTAATCCTAACATACCGAATCGACTCAACGAATTTGTTCTTTAAGTGAATTCAAGTGCATGTATGCAATCACTTGACTCTCCAACAATTACCCATCACTTATATCTTTTTTTTACTGTGTTGTGGTACACTCTTTTAAACATGTTACACATGTTACACATTTATTCATATTATTTTGGGAAAATTGCCAAAACAGAACAAAAATTTAGCATGGTTGTCCCTTTGGTATAAAACCAATTTTGTCCATTTTGTCTCCCTTTTACCCTTTTCCTTTCTGAAATTTAATGAAATAAATAGTTTAATGAATCAAAAAAATTACTAAAAATATAAACAATTAATAAAACACCGATATACACAAACACATATATTTTTTTGGTTGAAAAACTTGATAAATAAAATTTTTAAATTTTGTTCTACTAAAAGTAGAACTCGTCTTCTACGAAAAATGAGTTAGTAGAAAACGAATTCCTGAATAAACAAGTCCATATATCTTTTTTAGAACGAAAAATCTACTTTTAATTAAAATTCTAAATATGAGAAATGCGAATTCTACTAATGGTAAAGATATCTACTTTTCTCTCAAATGCAGTTTCTACTTTTATGAAGTATCTAAAATTTCGGGAATGCGAAATCTAAGTACAACACGTACGTCTACATGAGGTAGAAATTGCATTCAAGATTTTTGTCATGGTTCTACTCATTGTAGAAGATGCCTTCTACGGATAAGAAAACCTGTTTTTTCAAAAATTAAGAAAGCTTCTGTTAAGAAAATATTCTAACTTCCTAAAACGTGTTTTGATCGATTTGCTTTGCCAAAATATAAAAAAACAAAATTTCCTTCTCTTCTTCATCAATATATGATTTCTCCATAATTTGTCTTGTGATTTTCACAAACTCTTGTTCTATGATGCATATCTATACAACATGTGGTGTTTGGGAATTTGGTTCAACCACTGGATGAGTTTTTTCGGTTGATGACAAAGGGGGTATGCTACTGTTATTGAAATCAAGTTCTACATTAGAAGATTTTAAAAGAATGGTTGTGGAGGATTTTGATATGGAAGAAGATTAGGGTTAGTAGGGATATTTGGTTCCGTACTTCAGTATCTTTTGTTCCTTTTTAAAATTTTTTTTTTACATTTCTTTTGCTTTTCTAAAACATTTTATTTTTATCTTTTTCATTAAACTTTTAAAAATGGTTTTAATATATGTTTAATTTGTTTAATGAAAGGTTAGTTTTGGCATTATAAAAAATATTATACTATATGGACAACTTAGTGATGGTATTATACTAATGGAACAACCATCCTAAATTTTTTTGTTCAGTTTTGACAATTTTCTAATTTATTTTTCCTTTTACGAAACACCAAAACCGGTTCTATAGAAAGCCCAACGAAACAACTGCTTTTGCCCTCAAATTTTATGTATTTCATATGCATTGACTATACGACAATCAAAACATCCAAAACATGTATGTATGAATCGTTCAGCTCTTAAACCGTAATTGTTTCCCTCCTAATTTGAGGATCAGTCTTGCAAAATACACGGGAAAACAAACAGACAAAATGAAAATATACCTAGTATTTATTTGCTACTAATCATACCTACTATTTAATGAAAATAGTTTGTCAATGTAAATCCTAAAACTCAGACTAAGTATTTGAGAGTGTTTGCTTGTAAATTAGGAAAGAAAGAACTTGTGACAACAGTATCCTTACAACACAATGATATAATCAAACTAAAGTTGGCAAAAATAGATTTGTATATTGATCTAAACGGGTTTACAAGTGTTTGTGAATAAGAATAAAACTAATCTAATGAAGAACAAGATCTAAAACAAGGCAGAAATGTATAGGGAACTAGAGCTCGAGGTCGATCTGTGAGTGTGTATGCGGGTATGAATGTGTCTCCCCCTCTTGTTCTCTTCTCTTTTTTATACTGCTCAAAGTTGTTTCAAACTTCTAATATCTTCCCCTTCTGGTAACTTGACTGCAAAAATATTGGAATTTCCTTTGACTAGGTTGCGATTCAGTTCGAAGTCGATCGTGGACCTCGAGCCTATTCTTCCTCTTCGGTCCTAAGGCTCATATTGAGTTATAATAATCATTCTTAGGCTGAGCTGACCGCTAGATTAGGTCCCAGCAGTAAGGGTTATATTGAGTTTTAGTATATATCTATTTTTGTAATACAACATAACTAGTGGTCACTCCCACTTACATCTCAGTCTTTGAGTATGTCTAAATAAACATTTAACCAACAAAACTCCATCTGCTCTTCTCAATCCAAAGCTCTCCACCAACACATAACACCCAAATCTCCTCCATTCTCTATCATTATTACCATTCATATCTCTAAAATCTCTTCTAGAAACACCAATTTGTTCATCTCTCTCAACTCTTACCACTTTCCTCCCTCCTTCCACCCATCCTCCTTCCTCCATTACCCTTCTCATTCTTTCCACCACCACGAAACTCAGTCCCACCGCAGACCCAGAACCCGTCTTCCTCCTCCTCTCCCCCGGTCCCCGCAAACCTTGAACCGGAATATACCAATAAAACCCTCCACGCCCTTCTTTCTCTCCCTTAACCGCCTCTATGCCCTTCACATAGTTCGCCTCTCTCAACACATTCGCTTCTACCCTCACCAGTCCTTCATCTTCATCATTGTTTTCGTCGTTTGTGTCATCCAAGTTATTGTTTTCGCAATGGTAGATCCGTTCCCAGTATTGAGATAGTGTGATCCTATAAAACATCGACTTCTTCATCTGATGACTTACACTACCATTCTCCTTCACAAACATAAATGGGCAATACCATTCTCCTACTATCACACTCCCAGACCGAATTGTTGAGACTGAGAATCCGAATTCAGGGAGACGGGCTCTTAGCTCATCGTCTAGGCCTAGAGCTTCTCTAGGTCTCCTCGGATGCAGGCTCCTAGAGGCTCGTAGCTCCCACCCTTTCTTCTTGAGAAATGAAGGTGGTGTACCGTCTGGGGCAACAGATTTGGCAAAGAACGTCTTGTCATGATGTCGGTTGATCTTCACGGTCTGATAAATGTTTCTTGGATCCAAAGGTTTGGGTTTTTTTTCATACAAGATATCTGGGAAACAACATAGACCTTTCTCTATCTCCTTAGAACACACACAGACTTTCCTGCAAAAAAAGAGAGAGAAGAAGACTTCACTACACTCGCTCCTAATTTTATTTATCCTTTTTATCACTAAACCGCTAAAGACACCAACTCAAATCTGAATTTAACGCTTCTAACTTAGATTTTTGTGTTTTTTTTTCTATCTTACCCTTTATGTCTGCCTCTAGCGTGAACAACGTAATACCGATTCGAAGATAATGGTTGATCGAGAGCTGGTATGAACAAGACCTTCTTAACCGAAGTATCTCTGTTTCCGGAACTGTCTGTGTGAACAACTGATAAGATCTTGTCTTGAGGGAACGGAAGCTTCTCGATTTTTGTCCTCTTACACATGCCGAAACAGAACGTATCATCTGTTTCTGCTTCTTCGTCTGTGATAACTAGAACACCGGAGAATGGACCCTCCGGTGACTCCTCCGATAGTGTCTTCTGGTATTTTCTGAACTGCGACAATGTCCTCGTCACGTACATTGTTTGTGCTTGAAGATGTGTATGGGAATTGTGATTATGTGTAGGTTTTAATGTCAATTTGATGGGTTTTATCATAGTATTTTATAAAATTTGGGGGTGAAAACGACAAGATTGTAGTGTAGTGGAGTGGCTCGATATAACTTTTGATAGTGGAGGGTAAAGTTGAGTAATCTAAGTGTTTGCTGATTGGCAAGTCGTGACTTTGTTTTTACTAAAGAGAAAACAAAAGATAAAGCGAAATGTAACAATCACATTCCACTCTCTCAGTCTATCAGACAGGATTTTACAATTTAAACTTCAGAAACTAAGTTTTATCTTTCAAAATATTAGAAAGTTTATTTAGGTTTTGTTATAAACCATGGATGTCCATAACCGACCTGGTCTATAACCGGCCCAATACCAAGAGAGAGAGACAACCCAACCCTAGAGAGAGAGAGGCGGCCGCATGAAGAGGAGAGAGAGGCGGCTTAGGCTTTAGAGAAAATGAAACCCTATTTCCTTTTCCTTGTATTTGTAATATTTATGTCTTTCATATTTATGTCTTTCATTTTATCTCTTTGTAACTCTCATATATAAGGACACCTTATGATTGAGTAATAATACACACAACTTACATATTCCTAAACCTTAAGTTCATAACACGTTATAAGCACGATAGCCTCTAACACCCTGAGCCTAAAACCAAATCGCTAAAACCCTAGACGAAAATGAATCTGCCTCGGAACTTCAAAGAGGTCGTTTTCCCAAACCGACCCAGAAAACGATCAAGATATCAATTCGAAGCCCTTGCCGAGATGAATCA
This sequence comes from Brassica oleracea var. oleracea, assembly GCF_000695525.1. Lineage (NCBI taxonomy): Eukaryota > Viridiplantae > Streptophyta > Magnoliopsida > Brassicales > Brassicaceae > Brassica > Brassica oleracea. The sequence goes on along the minus strand of NC_027751.1, from coordinate 21,629,382 downwards.
GTCAATGGAAACCGCTTGTCGATCTGGCCAACGACGCGCCCTCACGCACAAATACAGTGCGCACTGATTTGCTTTGGAACCCTAATCCGAACTCGACGATACCGACGAACCCTAATCTGTTCATGACTCCGTTCCAGCTCGTGTCCACCTGATCAGCTCCAGCCCCAAGGCGTTCCTGATCCTAGACAAACTCAGCTCCATCCTGCATCAAGGACAGCTCGTGTTCCAGACTGCAAGCGCCCCGTTCGCATCAGAGCCGCTCGCGATCCCGATTGCAACAGCTCCCGTTCGACGAGCAAATAGGTAATGCACCACCTCAAACAGAAAGACTAAGGAAAATGATGCAAGCACCCGACACCATGGCGGTTAGCCGTTCAACGGACGGTCGCCCTTCCAACAAGAAAAGGTATAAATATGGAAACTTCTCTGCCATGTCTCCAACCTCAATCCGTTCGCGTCCAGCCCAGCTCGCGTTCCTGCCCAGCTCGAGGTTCATTCTCTTGATGGTCCGGTTTCAACAATCTACTAAACTAAAGGTAAATTCGAATTCTAAGAACATGAAAATCGAATTTGGATTGCTTGTAAAGAATGAAACCATAAAACCTAATCTCTAAAGATAAAAGCCATATGATAATAGATCAATCCCTAATGAGTAAATCGAAGCTCTATAAGTTCGATCCCCAAACCCTAAAATCGAGATTGATCCATTGATCAATTTAAATCAAAGCCTTAAAGGTTTTGAATCTCAAATCAAATCTCTTTAATCTAAGATCAAAATTTTAAAAATACCTAAACCCTAATTCGAAAAACTGATTAATTGAATGTTGATTGAGATTGAATTGATCATCCTGAAATTATAATTGCTTGTTAATCAAATCAAAATCCTAAAATTCTAATTTTGAAAATCGATTTTGATTGTTTGAATTGAATATTAATTGATTGATTTGATCACCTAGAACTATTGCTAAGATTGTTTAAATTTAAATCTGAATGAATTAAGATTGTTTAGACTGAAACCCTAATAACCTAGTCTAGATTATTTTGAAATCGAATCTGAATTGTGGCCGTGTGGCCTTGTTGCATTCATACCCTAATTTGATCACAATTGATTGATTGCAAATTGCACTTAGAACTTTTCTAGGAATGGTATTGAATCAAATCAAGTAGCCGTGTGGCTTGTTCTTTTGTTTGGCCGAGAGGTTTGTTTGTATTGATTGCATCATATAGAAACAATGTATGTTAGGATTGCAATTACATGACAAACTAAATGCATAAGATTGAACCGATTGCATTCATGGCTGTGCGGCATGCTTATTGGCCGAGAGGCATAGATCTTGGCCGAGAGGCATAGATCTTGGCCGTGAGGCATTGATT
>NC_027751.1:21600016-21627601 GCF_000695525.1 Brassica oleracea var. oleracea | reverse complement strand
CTATGTTTTCATTTCTTCGAACTTGTTTTATTAAAACTTAATAAAAGAAATGAATGATTTTATTGAAACAAACGCCAATATGAGTTTATAAATTGCGGATAAGTATACATTAAGGTCTATGGCCAGATATGTATAAGGGCAAGAATTTAGATGCTTTATATTCACCCAGAGAAACCCATTGAGATTATAAAATATAGAGATATAAGAATGGTTTCCACAATGGTACAATGGGAAAAAGGAAACAACAGTTCCTTCAGAGTTATGAAAATCGCCCAAGACCATATTAAGTCCTAAAGACTATACATGCATTCGCTATTGATCTAAGACTATGCCAAGATCAGTATGATAGAGGCAAAAGTTATGGTAACCAGATTGGTTTACCCACGAAATTATACACTTTATGGCATGACCGGATTGGCCATCCTAGTCCAAAACGTGATGCGAAATTGATATTGGAAAAGGCACAAAGAGTTATCCCATAGAATCTCACGTGTGTAGCATGAACACAAGGGAAACTCATTAGGCCATGATGTCCCAAAGCACTTAAAGATTATAGTATGTCCATGAGGGGGCAGTGAGGACAAATCCGCACATGTCCATACTATATATAGCTTGGCCATCACCCATAGGTCCAAACTCTCAGTCCAAGGCTTGGGGACACACGAATTTACATGCACCTTAACTAATAAGCATCATACCATTTAAGTGAGCATAGATATTCACATCTCAAATTTATTACGGGTCATGTGCCAGACATATACCATCTTAAGATATTTGGATAAGCCACCACAAATATATGTGCCGTCTAAGATGGATCCTTAGAAGAGGATGAGGATGGGGATATATGTTGGATATGAATCTCCCACAAATAATGAAGTACCTTGAGCCAAATATGGGTGATCTATTTAGTGGCCAAGAACACGGATTGCAAGTTTAATGAATTCGACTATCCAACATTAGGGGGAGAAAATAATAAGCTGGTAAGAGAAACAGAATGGCATCGACCATCATTGTCTTGGCAAGATCCTCGGACTAAAGAATGTGAAATAGACGTCCAAAGATTATACATTTACAAAGCTAGCTAATCAAATGCCAGACACATTTGCTGACCCAAAAAATGACTAAGTTATATATAAACCAGCTTGTAAAACACCAACGAAATTTATGTCCAAGAGAGACACAGTCAAGTTGATACAGAGTCTATACAAGATAGACCAATAGGTTCCACAAGATAAGAATCCTCGGAAACAAAAGAATGATAATCAAAATCTAAATCCGAGGTTACTAAGGAAACCATCCCAGACATGGAGATAAGGCCGGCCGGCTCTAAGGTACAGGTACCAAACAATGTAGCTTGGGACGCCAAGCTGCAAAGTATTAAAGGTCCTGATAATAATGAATCTCAATCGATTATATCATGTCTGGAACATAATGGAACCAATAAGGAATGTCGACATAAGATGATTTATTTGCATTCAAGGTAGCACTTGAATTTATCAATATAAGCGAGGATCATGAACCCACGTTAGTATAAGAGTGCACACTCGTAGAACAAATTGGATTAAATGGAAACGTGGGGTTAAATAGTTTAAAGAAGAAAGCCGTATTTAGTGTATTTGGCCATATGATTAAAACGCCATATGATGTTAAAACCAGTGGATATAAATGGGTCTTGTGAGGAATAGAAATCGTGAGATATAAATCTAATGTTGCACAAGGATTCTAACAAAGACCAGTAGTAGATTATGAGGAGATATACTCCCATGTGATGGATGCAACTACTTTTAGATTTCTCATAAGTCTGGCTATATAAGAGAGAAAAAGTAGACTTGCAGCAAATTGATGTAGTGGCTGCATATTTATACAATCCACTGGATAATAAAAGTACTATAGAGTATTGAGCTGAAAGTACAACAAGTTCTCGAGAACAATATTGATAATCATCAAAGTATATGATCTGAATATCCTAGGAACCTCTGGGTACAATTTTCCAAACAATTGAATATCTCAAGAAAGAGTTTGAGATGAAAGATCATGGAAAACAAAGTTTTGTTTGGGACTACAGCTTGAGTACATTAACAATGAAATCCTTGTGCATCAAATAGTATATACAGAAAAGGGTACTCAAGGGATTTAATGTGGACCAGTCTCACCCATTATCTAGTATATGGGCGTGAGATCACTTGTTTTGGACACTGATCCATCCAGTCCAAAGGTGGACGATAAAGAAGTCCATTTAGTCCTGAGATGGACGATGCATAAGTCTTGCTTTAGACTCTTATCTGTTTGGTCCACAAGAAGGACATGGTCGTGAATATCCCTGACTTGGACACGGATCCTTTGGTCCCAAGAAGGACAAGAAATATGTCTTTGGTCCGGTAAAGTCCATTACCCAAGTACCATTGGCGCCTTGATGTAATAGACAAGCCATACTAGGCCGGACATGTGTTCTTGCCGAGAATCTCCTATAAGTTTAGCTCATGTTTGACCATAAGGCACTAAAGACATACACGTCCCTAACCTTAAGTACTATTGGCGCCTTGCCTTGATATTGAGACCATTAGTCATTGGTCTCCATAAAGCTCAACCATCAGGTTGGGATGCGCCAACTTGAAGGACATATACAGAGATTGGGATACGTAGACTGAAAGATTTTCAGTGATGTTCAGAACAGGGGGAGTAATGCGTGTTGTACTCTTTTTCCTTAACCATGGTTTTATCCCACTGGGTTTTCCTGGTAAGGTTTTAATGAGGCAACATCCAAATCGTATTACGAACTCTGTATGGTTATGACATCCAAGGGGAAGTGTTATAGACCATATGATGGATGTCTATAACCGACCCGATCTATAACCGGTCCAATACCAAGAGAGAGAGACAACACAACCCTAGAGAGAGAAAGAGAGGCGGCCGCATGAAGAGGAGAGAGATGCGGCTTGGGCTTTAGGGAAAAAGAAACCCTATTTTCTTTTCCTTATATTTGTACATTTTCCATATTTATCGCTTTCATTTTATCTCTTTGTAACTCACATATACAAGGGCACCTTATTATTGAGTAATAATACATACAACTTATAGATTCCTAAACTTTAAGTTCATAACAGGTTTGTCTCTAATTCTTACGACCAGCTAAGCTCGAAGTGTTGCTTGTTTATATTCCGTAAATCAGGTTGGAGCATCAGTTAAGGAAAAATAACTTTATATAAAACAATTAAACGAATTTATTCTGAACAAAAGAAAATCGTATCGATAATCTCTAGCTACCCATTCGAAATAGCTTTTGATTTAGTGGATGAAGAAAGACATGATAAAAATAGGAAAAGAAAAGAAAAGAAAAAAATAATAAAGTTACAAGACAGCTATTTACAAGAAAATTGTGTAAATAAATCTAGTCATTCCATCTTTAAAATTTTATATTTATAAGTGAGGGTTATTGGTTCTAGTATTTTAATGGATTTAGAAATCCTCCTAGGATTTAATAAATTCATCTAATATATTAAAATTAAGTCCTATTTTTTATCTATTATTAAAATGTTGTCACTTAAGTTTTTCAACGGTCCTGAAATTAATTTATAACATATATCATAACAACAAAATTCAATACCAACAAATTGATATTTTTATTATGTTTAAACCAAAATGGATATTAACCAATTTAATAGTTTCTAAACTGACAACCAAATACATATATAATAAAGATCTTGCCTACTAATAAAATCTAATCCTAGGCATATTCCATTATTTATCTAATCATCCTGTATTTTGTATCATGCAAAGATTAATTAGATATATATTCGATAATATATAAGATCCTTATCAGTAAGAAGAGTTAATATATATGAATATTAATATTTTATTTTACATTTTCTTCTAAATCTTATTATCACCAACTTATCAATAACAATATACACAAACAATGAAGTTACAAATAATTATGACCAATAACACAAACACAAAAGAATATTATTAACATTAAAACAGTTAATAATATTATTATCAATAAGTTTATTCTCAAAAGACCCTCTGTTTCAAAATGATATATATTTTAGAGTTTCACATATAAGAAAACATGTTAATATATGTATTATTTTTTGTGATTAGCTATTTCCCATAATTTTTAGCCAATCATAATTCAGTAAACACAATTAATGTCTCCTAAATTTGTAATTTATCATTATTAGATACATTGAAAATGTGAAATATGCATGTTTTAGAAACAATTATTTTTTTCTGAAACATTGATCATTTTGAAACAGAGAGAGAGTACTAATTTTCAAAAGAATAATCATATAGTTTTCATACAAGTATAAATTATGAATATATATGATAAATTCGCGCTAGATGATTTTTAAATCAAACAAATAGATTTCAGAATCAGTCATACAAAATTCAAAATCTAAATAGGTGGATTATTATAAATCAATCAAATGGATTTACAATAAATTCTTTGTAGTAAAATAAAAAATAATAAAAACTAAAACACATGTTTTTCATTTCATATATCATAGGTTATATTTATAGCATAAAATCACTCCACATATTTGTTTCTATTGTGGCTCTCACTTGATTGGCATGTTCTCTTTGCTGATCCTGAGTTACAAGAATTTATTCATCATTGTTATTAACTTCTTCAAGATCTTCAACATCGTCAGAGTCTTTTTCTTCAGGAAAATTATCGGTTCTACAGAACTTCCATAGAAAATTATGTGACCCAACACACGCAAGTACGATCTCCGTTTGTGTCTTGTAAGGAAAAGGAGGTGCAGATTTGAATATACCAAAAATTCGCTCGATAACATTCCTCAAGGAAGCATGACGATGATTAAACAACTCTTTATCATTCTAAGGAGTAGAATCTTGACCAGAAAACTCTTGCAGATGGTATTGAACATCTCGATATGGAGCTAAAAAAGTTTTGGCGATTTGCAAAACCACAATTAACTAGATAAAAAATTTCTTATTTTACACAATAAAGTAATTAATTATTTAGAAACATATGTATGATTTAAAATATTTATTTATATATATGTACCTTCTGGAACTGGTTTCGATTAGTGTTCCTTGTTAAAGCATCATTCAATATTTTTGAACTCTGAGCTGAACCTTCCCATCCACTAAGCACGTATATGAATTCAAGATCAAAATTACATGCAACCAACACATTTTGCGTTCTGTTGCAGAAAGGAGCTGCATCTTTTTTTGTACCATTGCAAATATATGTGTACCATCGATAGCTCCGACACAATCCTAAACATAGAAGAAAAATTATGCTCTACAGAAAATAATAATTGAATCATGGTAAAAAATAATAAATATGATGTACCTTAAAATAAGGATAAAATCTTGTACTTTCTTTAATCTTTTGAGGTGTTCCGGGGCCAGCCGTAGCCATAAAACTTGGTGAAATTTGGTTTAAATCTCGCAAAACTTTGTGAAAATTCTCACTTATAGCAAACTTGGTATCTCTTAAAAGTATCTCTTGTATAGCAATACCTCGAATTTTGGCCAACTACTAGGAGAAAAGATGCAACCATTAAGTCTGATATATCTTGTATCAGTTAAACTTGTCTTCTCTCAAAGAAAATTGCATAACTTCAAGAAAATATTTGGATACATCCGGTATAACTCTCTAAAATGAAAAGGATCTTCTTTTGGCACATTTTCTATATAATCTTAACCAGCTCTTGTGATTGGGCGCCGTGTGGGACGTTCAATTTGTAACTGAAGTTCACGTTGTCGCTTCGTCAAACACATCATCTGACGGAAAATTAAGAGCAGCAATAAAACAATATGGGCATTTAACTTATCGTCTTCATGCGACAAATATGACTCTTTTTCTTCTGATTCTTGTTGCCCAAAAAATTCTGGATCCATGTTTGATAATATATTCTAGTCTTGGGCATTCGGTTTTCGGTTTGGTTTCGGTTCAGTTAATTCGGATTTCGGTTTTTTCGGTTTTGGACTTTAGGTAACCAAACAGGAACCGCCCAAAAATCGATTCGGATCGGTTCGGTTTCGGTTCAGATCGGATAATTACGTTAGAAACCGATAACTATCCAAAAATTATCAGGTCCAGTTCGGTTCTTGTTACTTTTGTACTCAATCTACCCAAAAGTAACCAATCTACCCGAATTACCCAAATAAAAAGTATCTGAATTACCCAAAAATACTTAATTTTTTAAATGTTAAAGTTTATAAAATATTGTTGAATTTTAAAACTATAACTAATGAAATCTGAATATTTTAGTATTTAGTTGAAATGTAAATAAATTTTTTTTTTTGGATTTATAACATAATTTAAACATTTTAGTTATTTAAATCTAAGTATAAGTATTTTTTTAAGTATGTATTATATTTCGGGTACCCAAAAGTACCCATTCGGTTATCAATTTGGTTCCGGTTCGGTTCGGGTACCCACAATATTTTAAAATAGGAACCGTTCGGGTTATTATATTTTCTAGTTCGGTTTCGGATCGGATAATTTCGGTTCGGTACGGTTTGTTTTTTCGGTTCCGGTTAATTTTGCCCAGACCTAATTTATTCCTTTGACAAAAGGGCTATCAAACAAGCACGAGAGTTTTATTATTTTCTTTGGTGGGTTTCTCTTTTTTTTTTTTTTTTTAATAAGCAACTAGAATCATTATTTTTGTAAATTATACATTTTCAGTTAGTAAAGTTTTCTTCAGTTGCACAATTATCATTTTATATTTATGAAAACTTTACATTAAAAAAAGCTTGTATAGATACGTAAATATGTAAATTTTGATGTGCTAAACGTTTACTTTTTAATTGTATGTAAATTTTACATAAATATAAAAATGACATGCTGTGCAATCGAAGAAAACTGTACTGTGCACATCTCAAATTTTTACATATTTTCATATACTTTACAATCAATAAAAAAAGTTTTAAAAAATGTACAAAGGAAAACACTATTCTAATTTTTTGTCTATTTTGTATGCAAGGCAAGACACATGTGCTTAGTGGATCGTAATATGTTTGTATGAAAGACACATGCTTGGTGCATGTTTCGAACAAGAACAAAGGATACCAACACCAATTTCATTAAAAAAACCATGTAATCAAATGCAAAAAAAAAAACAATATATAAGATCCAACATCAGTAAATAATAAATAAATAAAAACCACATATAAGTAATAGATCAAATCAAAATCATATCACGTTATGTTTAATCCAACCGCAACGTTCATCAACGGACATGCTAATGAATACGTCTTTCATTCCTAGTTGATGAATCAATTTAACAGCATCGTAACGTACATATTCCTCCAATTAGAAAATTCTTTGATTGCTTCCCATAGATTATTTTTCTTTTTCTCTGCTTCTCTTTGTCCAGCCTCTTGTTTTTGTCTTCTTTCTCTTCCTTCTATCAAATTGAAGAGTTTGTGAGTGATTGTTGTCAAAGCATTCATCTCATTAACTTCTTCTACACCTTCTTTTTGAGTGAAAAGATCACCAACTTTGTTAAGAGGACTAGTCTTTTGTCTCTTTCGTAAAGGAAGCTTTTCTACAGTATCATTTGGAGGGCTGCAAAAAAAAACGATGATTGAGATTCATAGTTTTGTTGGTCATGAAAAGATAACTCTTCACCACTATTTTTTGTTCCTTTTCTGTTTCTGCAACTCCAACGGTTTTTTGTGCATCAGTAGTATCACCTAATCCAATAGCATTCGTACCCGTTGCTATATTCTTGTCAAATATAATTTTGAGATCATCAAATTCTTCAAAGCTTTCAGTCACGAAATATTTTTAAATTCGGATGTGCCTAAAATAAAATAAAAAATTAACAAAACAAAAAATTAATAGTAAATAGTCTTATGAATTGTTTTACCTTTAGATATTCAGTCCACACTTCTTTCGAAGCCGTAAACCTTTTTGTGGTTGAATCCCAGCCAAAACCAGAACTAAAGTGAAGAAGTTCGGCCGCGTTCAGATATTTTGTTTTTAAGATCTTCATTCTGTTTGAGTAGTGTTGATAAGTTTTGCTGCATCCATGCAATCGATTGAGGGTAGGCAGAATTCGTCTCTCCACCGTATATTTTCTGAATGTGCCATCACTGTTACGCAAACCCGAAGCAACAACATCCAAAAGTAGATTTATCAAAGTTTTATTTTCTTCAGTACCCATTAAATATATGAACATTTTCCTCACTCATGTGATGGTTCACGTGTTTCTTGATGTGAGTCTTCCATTGATGCTTTTGGTTTTAGGGTTTTATGTGTTTGTGTTTTATAAACTTTTTGTCTGTATAATGAAGATTATATAGAAATCATGACATACGTATTCAACAAAAGGGATAATCAGTAAAAGAAAATTATACAAAATGGATGGTCAGAAAAATATAACTTTTTGAAAATAAACACATGTATACAAACGACATTCAACTAAAAAAATGGAGGTTATCAAAGTTTCATAAAAAATGGAAGTTGGTGCAAATAGAATATTGCATGCATGATGAAAGTACTTATAGTTTATTTGGAAAATTTCTTTTGTACGTGAGATATTGACTTTTTATTGGAGACAAACAAATCCATTCAAATAACAAGGTATGACTCAATATTTTTTTGATGACCCTTGTATCCGGGTGTCCCCGAGAGAGATACGATTAGCGCCTAATGACCATCCACTGGAAATCTGGGCATAGCCGCCAAAGAGCCTGCCGAAGGCATCCAAGGGGCTGGTGATTACCCCATGTTAGTCCATCAGTGGCCACATTCAGCTTATACATGGGTTTCTCCGTATTAGGTCCAAAGGTCCTACAAGATAATCACCACAAATCCGCCAGCAGCAACGCTTCGAACCATGCACCTGTCGGATAAAACCCTTCCGCTTGCCACTAATATAATTCAATATTTGCTTCTTTGTAATTTGCTCTTTAAAACATTTATAAATCTATTCAAATCCAAATTCAAATCAAATGTTTAAGCAAATCCTTACTATTGAATAACACCTAATTTTGAAATCTATTTTAGAAGCATAGAACCAATAACAGTGAATTTGAATATAGATTTTAAAATCATTGGACCAATAACACTTGATTTGAGTTAGATTTTCAAATCCATTAAAATGTACAAACCAATAACACCCTACTTTTTATTGTAATTTATAATTTTTATTCAAATTACTAATGCTAGTGGTTACAAAAATTACTGTTTATTATTATACATGATTCAATATAATTTTATATCTATCTATACCATTATTTATGAAGTGATTTTGATGACTTTGTCATGTGATTTTAGTTAGTTTCCTTATTTGTAGTTTTTTATTTGTCATATTTTTCATAATTTTAGATAATTTGCTTATTTTTTATATCCTTAATAATTTTAGTTTTTTTTTTTCATATTTGATATCATTCAAATTAACCTAAGGAGTGACTTTACTCACTCAAATGAGAGGTTTAGTTATAGTATCATGGCTAAAAACAGGGAAAATCAATGGTATATTAATATTCTCCATAATCTGAGGTAATATATTTATTTATCATGTTCTTTATAATTTTAGTTGTTAATTTTATTTATATTTCATATTTTAAAATAATTTTAGTTGGTAATTATAAATCATTAATATAAACATGCGGTAAGAAATCAGTTAAGAACCAGTTAGAAATATTTGATAATTTTGGTTGGTATTTATTTATTTTATTTATTTGTCACATTTGCTAATTGATTTCGCTCACATGTCATATTCACCATAATTTTAGGTTGTTTTTCTTATCTGTCATGTTTTTTTTTTATTTTTCATGTTTTTATTAATATTTAAAAGCTTATTTTTCATATTTTCCATGATTTTAGGAACCAATGTATACCAAGCCCCAAGATAAGCGAGTAAAGTAGATTAAGGTTGGAAGTCAGCTTTGGTTTCTCCAGACATTCTCAGTAAGTGTGGATTTGAGCAACACGTGATACACTGCGGTGTTTCCATCTAATACACCATGCAGTCAATAAATCTAGATGGTGCTAGAGAGTGGTTAGAATAGCAATCAAATTGTAAAAAGATCATTATCAGTTTCTTGGCTCAATAAAAATTTAGTAAAAAATCAATGAATAAAACTCAAAATAAAGCACAATATCAGTAAACCTCGACAAAGACTTAAACAACACTGTCTCAGTGTTATCTAGTCGAATATTGGTGGATAAATAAATCAAAAGCACACAATTTAACAAGGAAGAACAATATATCTGCTCGATGGGTCTCGATCGACACAGTTAACTGGTTATCGATCGCTGTGGATGATGAATTATCGATCGATACCGGCCGGTCCTATCAGTCGATGCTTAGCGCAATCGTCTACTCGTATCTTATTTTATCTGAAAATAAAACACGAAAAATCAGCAAAAATGTAAATAAAACTTAGTAAGAGCTTACCAATGGGTTGCCTCCCATTAAGCGCTTTGTTATAGTTATTTATCATAAAAAAATTAAACAAGAAAATAACCTAGACTAATTCAAACTAATTAGATCTAATGGCGATCAATGCTCCCCGACATTGGTGCCACATTTGGTATCGCTCAAATTATCCTCAGGAATGACTTTACTCTCTCTCAAATAAGAGGTTCAGTTGTAGTACTTAGGGATCAAATCGACAAGGAGCGAGGGCACACAATATATCTAAAGCATTAATGATTAAGCTAGGCTCGTAGGTTTAAAACAGTAAATAAATGAAAGCAGGATGAACGAACAATTGTTCAGTTGATTGAGGTTGTAAACAATTAAGAGAAATAGCTAGATCTAGGGTTTCATGTAATCATGATTATAATGATATAGAATGTTTAGGTTGACAATCCTAGAACTCGAAGTCTAATGCAAAAGGTATCCAGCTTCCGCTGTGAATATATTCTATTGACAAAGTCCAATATCTCATTTGTCGCTTGTTGATACAGATCGAGCGTCGATTGATACTATTAACTTAGCGTCGATTGATGCTTCCTTAGGCAAGCGTTAGAGAGTTGATCGATAGGCTCACTAGTCTTAACTAAATCAGCTGTCACTTGTTTCTAACAATCCTAACTCAAGGGAATCTATTCTGGTGCAAAATATACCATCATAATTGTCCAGAATCCTAATATCAGGGTTCTACCTAGCTACTCTAGAACACAATCATTACAAGCAATTCCTTGAAGGATGTCTATCACCTTAAAAATTCTATAGTTTTGGCTAATCTTTCATAACCCTAATTGAACCCTAAATTTAACAGATGAATTACTAAAACATACCAAAGCAGAACATAACAAATATCTGAATAAACTGCATAAATAGAATAAGCTCGGAAAACTTGAGTTCCAATACAAGGTTCTCAAGAAGTCTTGGATCTTCTCTCCAAACTAGTAAAAACTCTAAACTTTGTGGTATTAAAATAAGAAAGTGTGTGTTGCCCAATACAATGACAAAAAACATAAATATTAAGTCAAAGTCATCCATGGGTATTTCTGTAATTATGTGGAACTTGGGCTTCAAGTCGGCCCGCTCTCGCGCTTCGTTGTCGATCGACGACAAGAGATGTTTGTCGATTGACGGTTGACTGTGAATGTCGACTCTGGCTGGTTCGATGAACAACTACGAGTTTCTTCTGTCTTTATCTCCAAAATGCTCCAAAATCACTACATTGCTCCAAAGCATACTGAAAACTCTAAATAGATTCTAAAACATAATAAATAGATTTTAAAAAACTTATATATCATGGCTAAAAACTAGGAAAATCAATGGAATATCAATATTCTCCATAATCTTTGGTAGTATATATATTTATCATGTTCTTTATAATTTTAGTTGGTAATTTTATTTATATTTCATATTTTAAAATAATTTTAGTTGGTAACTATAAATCATTAATATAAACGTGCGGTAAGAAATCAGTTAAGAATCAGTTAGAAATATTTGATAATTTTTGTTGGTATTTATTTATTTTATTTATTTGTCACATTTGCTAAGTCATTTCGCTCACATGTCATATTCACCATAATTTTAGGTTGTTTTGCTTATTTGTCAAGTTATTTTTTTTATTTGTCATGTTTTTATTAATATTTAGAAGCCTATTTTTCATATTTTCCCTGATTTTAGGAACCAATGTATACCAAGCCCTAAGATAAGCGAGTAAAGTAGATTAAGGTTGGAAGTCAGCTTTGGTTTCTCCAGACATTCTCAGTAAGTGTGGATGTGAGCAACACGTGATACACTGCGGTGTTTCCATCTAATACACCATGCAGTCAATAAATCTAGATGGTGCTAGAGAGTGGTTAGAGTAGCAATCAAATTGTAAAATGATCATTATCACTTTCTTGGCTCAATAAAAATTTAGTAAAAAATCAATGAATAAAACTCAAAATAAAGCACAATATCAGTAAACCTCGACCAAGACTTAAACAACACTGTCCCAGTGTTATCTAGTCGAATATTGGTGGATAAATAAATCAAAAGCACACAATTTAACAAGGAAGAACAATATATCTGCTCGATGGGTGTCGATTGACACAGTTAAGTGGTAATCGATCGCTGCGGATGATGAATTTTCGATCGATACCGGCCGGTCCTATCAGTCGATGCTTAGCGCAATCGTGTACTCGTATCTTTTTTTATCTGAAAATAAAACACGAAAAATCAACAAAAATGTAAAATAAAACTAAGTAAGAGCTTACCAATGGGTTGCCTCCCATTAAGCGCTTTGTTATAGTTATTTATCATAAAAAAATTAAACAAGAAAATAACCTAGACTAAATCAAACTAATTAGATCTAATGGCGATCAAAGCTGCCCGGCATTGGTGCCAAATTTGGTATCGCTAAAAGTATCCTCAGGAGTGACTTTACTCTCTCTCAAATAAGAGGTTCAGTTGTAGTACTTTGGGATCGAATCCAATAGGAGCGAGGGCACCCAATAGATCTAAAGCATTAATGAGTAAGCTAGGCTCATAGGTTTAAAACAGTAAATAAATGAAAACAGGATGAACAAACAATTGTTCAGTTGATTGAGGTTGTAAACAATTTAGAAAAATAGCTAGATCTAGGGTTTCATGTAATCATGATTATAGTGATATATAATGTTTAGGTTGACAATTCTAGAACTCGAAGTCTAAAGCAAAAGGTATCCAATTTCCGCTGTGAATATATTCTATTGACAAAGTCCAATATCTCATTTTTCGCTTGTTGATACAGATCGAGCGTTGATTGATTCTATTAACTTAGCGTTGATTGATGCTATTAACTTAGCGTTGATTGATGCTTCCGTAGGCAAGTGTTAGAGAGTTGATCCATAGGCTCACTAGTCTTAACCAAATAAGCTGTCGCTTGTTTCTAACAATCCTAACTCAAGGGAATCTATTCTGGTGCAGAATATACCATCGTAGTTGTCCACAATCCTAACATCAGGGTTCTAGCTAGTTACTCTAAAACACAATTATTACAAGCAATTCCTTGAAGAATGTCTATCACCTTAGAAATTCTATAGTTTGTGCTAATGCTTCATAACCCTTATTGAACCCTAAATTTAACAGATGAATTACTAAAACATAACAAAGCAGAACATAACAAATATCTGAATAAACTGCATAAATAGAATAAGCTCAGAAAATTTGAGTTCCAATACAAACCTCTGAAGAAGTCTTGGATCTTCTCTCCAAACTAGTAAAAACTCTAAACTTTGTGGTATTAAAATAAGAAAGCGTGTGTTTCCCAATACATGACAAAACACATAAATATTAAGTCAAAGTCATCCATGGGTATTTTTGGAATTATGTGGAACTTGGTCTTCAAGTCGGCCCGCTCTCGCGCTTCTTTGTCGATCGACGACAAGAGATGTTTGTCGATCGACGGTTGACTGTGAATGTCGACTCTGGCTGGTTCGATGAACAACTACGAGTTTCTTCTGTCTTTATCTCCAAAATGCTCCAAAATCACCACATTACTCCAAAACATACTGAAGACTCTGAATAGATTCCAAAACATAATAAATAGGTTTTAAAACACTTATATATCATGGCTAAAAACTGAGAAAATCAATTGTATATCAATATTCTCCATAATCTTAGGTAATATATTTATTTATCATGTTCTTTATTATTTTAGTTGGTAATTTTATTTATATTTCATATTTTAAAATAATTTTAGTTTGTAATTATAAATCATTAATATAAACATGCGGTAAGAAATCAGTTAAGAATCAGTTAGAAATATTTAATAATTTTGGTTGGTATTTATTTATTTTATTTATTTGTCACATTTGCTAAGTGATTTCGCTCACATGTCATATTCACCATAATTTTGGGTTGTTTTGCTGATTTGTCGTGTTATTTTATTTTTATTTGTTATGTTTTTATTAATATTTAGAAGCCTATTTTTATATTTTCCATGATTTTAGGTTTATTCATTAGTTTTGATAAATAATTTTTTGAATTGTTAGTTTTAAACAATTTTAGTGATTATCTAATAAATGTTTTCCGTTATATTCAATATAATTATTAACGGTATTATTAAATTTTAGTAGTAGTTTTATAGAATATTTAACAAATATTTACTTTAATAATATTAAATAATATAATATTTCCTTTTTTATTAGTTTTAGAAGGATTTTTTTCCTCTTTTATGTTAAGGAAGAGTTATATAGTGTTGTAGGTTTCATTATAATCGGGGTACCAATCAAAAATTATGTGTCCAAAAAATACAATCTCTTGCCGTTATAATTAAAAACTAGGATAAGACGCAGGGTAAATTTATATGAAAATTATTTAAGAAATATCGTATGGAAAAAAAAATTATATTATTGATCGAATTAATATATTTGGTCCTTAAACAATTTTTTAAATTTGTTTTGTTAAGTACATAATTTGTTTACTAATGAACTGATCCCAATTTTAAAAATATTTTAGGTCAAAAATTATTTATCCCATAAAAACCTAACGTTTAGGTCGAAGAATCTCATGCCTACTATTTGGTTACAATGAAACTATGTCAGCTCGGTTTTATATCATGATTTAGCAATTTAAAAGTTAATTATGGTTATGAGAAGTTTACGTTCACGTGCCAATCCTATCTATCTTTGATATTTTTCTCCTTTTTGTGTGATTTTGGTTATTACTCGATATAAATATTGATTTTTGAGTTTATTCTCATTTCTTTCATTTATTTTGGCCTGATATTTAGAAATTTTTTAAGATTCAAAATTATTAAAGAGATATATACTTAGGTTAAGATCTGTGCCTTGTGCAGAATAAATACTTATTTTATATTTTTCTTCGTAATATGAAATAATAAAATAATAATTATATATTAAATAACTAAAAAATCAGTGACTATTATGTAATAAATTGGCTTGCAAATATAAATCAAATGACCGCTGTTGTTTATTCGCAACCATTTTAGAATAAAAAAATCAAAACAATCAATCTTATCTATCGTATATGATATATAATTAAATTTAACCGATATGAAGTATATATATATATATTAACATAAATACCTATTAAAATAAAACTATTTATTTATATGATTTTATTATCATTGTATCTTATTATAGAAAAAAATTTAAACATTGATCACAAAAGTCTATGTGAGAATTTTAACAGTTTTAGTAATTTATACTCGTTTTGAAAAATTGAAAATACAACATATACAAAAAAATCTAAAATTTTAATATATGATTAATGTAATTGTGTAATTTATTTTAATAGTAAAGAATTAAACAAAAATGATAGAAAACAAACAGATTATTAGCAAATCTTCATTATTTAAAATCATTTAATTACTATATATATATCATAATCACATTAGGTAATTCCGTAGGTTTTATTTAAGGAAATAATATATAATAAATATCCACTTTGCTTTAATTAATATCATATGATATCATATAGTTGATATTAAATGTTTTTGATGAGATATAAAAATCGAATTGGACCAACATGTTTTTCAATTTCAATTTGAGGGTGACACGTATGATTAATTAACTACCTAATTGATTAACACATAAACAAGAGATTTTTTTAATTATTACAAAATTGAGGTTACATCTTTTCAAATGTTCCTCAATTAATATATAGGAGATTTAGGTTCTACTAGACATATGTAACTTATTACTTTTATTTTTTAAAGTTTTAGTTAAATATAAATATGTTTTTAATTATTGTATATTTTGTTAATAGCTGTCACTATAAACTCCGATGAAGTGGAAATTCATATAGAATACAATTAAACAAAAGTTCGTAGGAATCATTGGAAAATTAAAAAATTGTTTTGTCATCTATACTATTATTTTAATATAGAGGGGTTTGGTTTCATAGGCTTCATTGGTAATTGTTAATTCTGGTTTTATTTTGTAGATTTATCAATTATGTTATTTTAAAGTATTAATAAAACTTTATTAGATTATGATGATGATTCTTTTTACATGTATGGTTTGTTGATAGAATAAATAAAAGATTTGCAAGTACCAAGCCATTATATAAGTTGTATTATAATTTAAAAATTCAAATTAGATTTTCTGATTATTTAATATTTGAAATTAATTAATAATTTAGATTGAAATAAACAATTATGCTAAATTTAGAATTGATTGGATATATATTTGTCCGCACAAGGTGCGGACCATCATTTAGTAATTAATGTTATTTAAATAATAGTATGTAAGATTTGCAAAAAATTCAAATAAATGAAATTAGTTCCCAATTTATAAATATAATATTAATATTAAAATAAACATATGTAAAATATTATATTTCAGAAAATGTAAAATAACGTCGAAGATCAGTGCACTTCTTTTTGTTTAAAAATCGAAGATCATCAATGTTCTTAAATCTGGACCGGGTTAAACCGCAAATTAGACACCAATCCGGGTTGGGTTAATGGAAAAATCCAACTAAAGTTGAACTGGAAAAACCCGTATTGGACCGTTGAAACCCTGGGAACAGACGGCCGAATGAAACGGTCAATCCTGGTTCATACATGAACCAAAACTTTGTTAACAAAACTATTCACTTTTATTCTTTTAAAATAAAAAATGGTTTTTGAAAGAATAATAAAGTATTATTGTAACCAATGTATACCAAGCCCCAAAATAAGCGAGTAAAGTAGATTAAGGTTGGAAGTCAGGTTTGGTTTCTCCAGACATTCTCGGTAAGTGTTGATGTGAGTAACACGTGATACACTGCGGTGTTTCCATCTAATACATCAGGAAGTCAATAAATCTAGATGGTGCTAGAAAGTGGTTAGAGTAGCAATCAAATTGTAAAAAGATCATTATCACTTTGTTGGCTTAATAACAATTCAGTAAAAAAAAACAATGAATAAAACTCAAAATAAAGCACAATATCAGTAAACCTCGACCAAGACTTAAACAACACTGTCCCATTGTTATCCAGTCGAATATTGGTGGATAAATAAATCAAAAGTACACAATTTAACAACGAAGAACAATATACATGCTCTATAGGTGTCGATCGACACAGTTCAGTGGTAATCGATCGCTGCGGATGATGAATTGTCGATCGATACCGGCCGGTCCTATCAGTCGATGCTTAGCGCAATCGTCTACTCGTATCTTTTTTTTATCTGAAAATAAAACATGAAAAATTAGCAAAAAATGTAAAATAAAACAGAAAGATCTTACCAATGGGTTGCATCCCATTAAGCGCTTTGTTATAGGTATTTAGCTTGACTTTCTGGATGTTTTATGGCGTGAATGGAGGTAGTGGAATACTTGTTCGGAAACAAGTATCAACATCTTCTCTGCTCTTCTCGAACCATGTACCAACAAAGCTCTTGATTGCTTCTTCACCTCTGGTTCTGTCTTCTTGCTGCCTTTGAATAATCGTTTGAGCTGAATCCACTTTCAATTTCAGTGACTTCATCCGACTTTCTAATCCTGCAATGGGGTTAGCATAGGAAAATAAACATCATCTATATTTTCATAAAACTCATCAAACATTTTGTTCCTTGATGTAGAGATGTCATTCAGGAGTTCCTCGATGTTGTCTTTGTTGTATGAACTAGCCGGTGGGTAGTGTACTGGAGGACGAACTCCAGGCATCTGAAAACACCCTTCATACTGTGGTAAACTCAGATACTTCCCTCCTGACTTATCATCCATCTCCAATATTGCTTCTATTTCCTCCTTAGAAACATTGATGATCTTCCCATCCATTGTCTGTGCATTTCCATCCTCATCTGTGTATACTCCATACTCAGCAAGCTGCACTACACAGATCTTCCTCTTTGTATGGGTAGCAGTCGAATTCACAAATCTCTCTCGGTGGTCTTCGTCTGCCCAACTGTCGATCGATGCTTCAAGATTCTTGTCTATCGTGGCCTCAAACCGGTTTTTGAACGATCGCTCAGGCTGGGTGTCTATCGATGATTCACCGTCTGATTTGCGTTCTGCTCTAGAATCGGAGTAACAAACTTCTATGAAACCTGGATAATCTCTAATCTCCATGGAGGACATATGTGGCTTGACAACTATCAATCGATCATACACATTAGGGTCTATCAGTGTCAGGTACAACTGGTTAGTCTGCATGTTACAAACTGCTCCTACAGTAGCCATGAAGGCTCTCCCCAGTAGTAGAGAAGAATTCTTGAAGCGTGATATCCAGGACATTAAAATCCACTGAAACAAGGGCAATTCCTATCTGCACCTCAAGGTTTCTGACGATTCCTTCTGAATTCCTTTTAAAACAATCCACAAAAGTGAATGACTCCTCATAAGGCTCTATCTGTAAGCTCAGATGGTCTACTATCACCTTAGGAATGATGCTGACTGAAAAACTTGTGTCACAGAGTGCACAAGGGTAATCAATGCCTCCTCTCAAGAAGGGATATACAAGAGTGCACAAGGGTAATCTAAGCCTTGGATAAGTAATTCTCAGTTTGAACTTGATCTTTTGTGTTCTAAGTCTGAGAAACGTGTGCCTGTTTTGAAATTGTTCTTTAGGAACTATGCTATCATGTGCCTTGACACCATTCCGGTGTACACCACTTTCTTTGATAGGCTTCATAATGATCTGAAACATGTGCCTCATGTTCTAGGGAAAGAAACTTTGGTTTCTGATCTTAACAAGTACATGTCTTGCACATATGATCATGGTATTCTAGTTTCTGTTTTGAGTGTCCAGGATAAACATGTTTAGTCTCAAGGAAGTGTAAGGAACAAAATAATAGACCATGCTTATCAGCCTGAGATTTGGGGATGCATGTACTCGAGGAAAATGACATCAAAACTCCAAGGAAGTAAAATGGATTTGAGGTCAAATCCTTTTCAAGAGCGAGGGAATGATGCGCCTCGGATCATAGACCCGGGCCAGGAAGATGCGACCATGGCTAAGACAGCTGATTCTTCAACAATGGACAAAACATGATGGATTAATGGCGAGCATACTGATCTAAAACCAGCTGGCGAGATTGAGGACGAGCTGAAACAGAGTGTGCACGAGTTGGAACCAGCTGAAGAGAGTGTGCATGAGCTGAAACCAGCTGAAGAGAGAGAGAGAGTAGATGAGCTGAGTGAGCTAAGTGGCGCTACTTTGGAGCTGGATGAGCTAAGTGACACTACTTTTGAGCTGAGTGGGCTAAGTGACACTGAAGATATAGCTGGTTTAGCTGCTGGGCGAAATAGGCCTTGTTCAGCCAAAGGAAAAGTTCATAAAAAGTGCAATATGAGTTTGCTTCTTGCAAAATACGACCAGCCCTTTCTTCAGTCCATTTCAGACTCATTCTTATCAAGAAATATCTGAATAGAGTCAACAAAGAAATCCTGGTCGTGGTTTGCATTGAGTTCTTCAAAGTCAAGTCAAAATTCAACATCTCGGTTCTACAAAAAGTCTTTAGTCTCAGTCTTTGTTTGTGTTTTCTAAATTTCTATTTTCCACAATTCTTTAAGTCCTTCTTTGACTACTTCTAGTATAAATATGTAAACATTCTTCATAATTTATCAATTCCTTTTCCCCTTTTATTGAGTTTATCTCCTTTGTTCTTTGTAGAACACTTCTTGTTTCTTGTTGAGTTTCCTCCAAGTAAACATTCTCTATTTCGTTGGACTTGTGCGTCATATCAAGAAATGTTTAGAAACCCTTCTTTTGTTGGAATTGTGCGTCATATCAAGCAACAACTGAAGTCTAGTAGTATCAAGAGACTTTCCGCCCCTCTTTTGTCACCATTCAATCCATCAGTTCTCCCTTTTTGGCGAGTTCATATCCTTAAGTCCGATTGAGTGATCCTTCCCTAATTTAGGGCGTATTAACCTTGGTCTGAAAATCTGATCTCTTAAATTGAACCGGAAGCATGTGCTTTGTTGAGTAGATGAGAAAGACCTTCGAAATAAAGAACAAAAAGAAAAGGTGATAGGGGATCACCCCTTCTCAATCCTCTTCGGGGGGATAATCATTCCATGAGATTTATTATTTATGAGGATTGAATAGGTCACATATGAGACACAGAACATAACCAAGTTAACCCATCTCATATCAAAACCGAGAGCAAGAAAAAGTTATCTGAGATAACTCCATTCAACTTGATCAAAGGCTTTGGATAAGTACGATTTGATTGCCATGAGTTCTTTAGAGAGTCGAGGATGGGTGTGGAGACTGTGAACAAGCTCATGCGCGATGATGATGTTATCAGAGATTTGCACATCTAACACAAAAGCTGATCTTCGATATTGTCTTGTAGAAAAAATAACAAAGACTGATAGGCGTTAAATCTGACATAAGGGCTGGATTTGTAATCGTGGGGATTAAACAAAGATGGGTAAAGTTTCACTCCTTTGGAAAGACACCAGTTTCAAAGAAATATCTAACCTCTTTGGTTACCCCATTTCCAATGATGCTCCAGTAATGTTGGAAGAACATACCATTCATACCATCAGAAACTGGAGCACTTGAAGGATTTATAGAGAAAACCGCATCTCCAACCTCCTCATGGGAAACCCTTCTCAGAAGACTAACATTCATACGATGAGTGAGTTTTGGAGCGAAGTCTTGGAAGTAATCGGAGAACGAGCCATGGTTTAAAGATTTGAAGAGATTTCTGAAATCTGATGCCACTTCTCCCTTAGCTGCTTCGGATATATGAATGAATGATTTCTTATCAAAATGTTTTTCTAATCTTTAATTTGTTTCTCTGCTAGCTTTGACTGAAGCTTGAAGAAATTTTAGTTTTTGTCACCAACTCTAAGCCATATCTCTTTGCTTCTTGACTTCCAATAACCTTTTTCTTCCTTGTAAGCTATAATCAGATTTTTCTTTAAGGCTTTAACATTAGAAAATCTTGGAAAATTGATGATTCTTCTATCTCAGAGTCGCTTCCAGAGCGTGAATCTTATCCTTGACATTTAAGAAGTTTATTTTCTTCAAAGAAGTAAGAGATTTCCTGAATCCTCTAAGACGATCTGATACTGAAAATCTTTGTCCTCCAATACCTCTGTTCCAATCATTAGAAATTATATATCTAACTTCATTTCTGAATAAGAATCTCTTGTCAAAGCGAAAATTGCCTATATAATTAAGTGTCTTGAGAGGTCACTAATTTGATTAACATATGACGATGATTCGAACCCCTTTTCTCAAGACTCTTTCTTCTCTGATTCTTCTACCGTCCCCATTAGCGACTATGATATATTGTCTCATTCCTTCAAGAACTTCAGCAGAAATTTTTAGGCGTCATGTAGCCAGATTCAAACCTACATGTTTCTCATTAAGGATACAATATAATGGATCATTCTCTGAGATTGCAGGAGGCTTGGTCACTGTAGCTAACTTTACTGACTATTGTCTAATATTAGCTGCTTCTTGTCTCTCATTAACCAAGATAGGAAAGTAGTATTTCTCATGGTTCAATCTTTGACATTCGTAAAATCGTTTATGAATCATTTCCTAAGCAAAATACATTGTAGCTTTACCTCCTTTAGGTAGATTGAATTCCATTAATTTCCTTAAGGGCTTAGAAACATCAAAGAGAATCCTTAGGCACACATATTCTTGACTCTGAGATTTGCAAGGATCAAAGGCTACTTCATCAACTCGTCCCAATCTATTTTCCTTAAAAATAGAAAAAAACATGGTTTGATATAAAAATAATTTTTTGAAAAATAAAAGCAAAAGTCGATTTTCTGTACTCTGCAAACAGTTAATGCCTAAATTTTGTTGCATGGACATTTAACAAAAGAAATTTGTCAAAAGTTTCTCTATAATAATTTTCAAAATAATTTAAAGCGATACTCTATGTCATATAATCTTTCATTAGTTTTTCAAGTAATTAATGGTTGACACATATCTATCTACTCTTAGCATATTTTGAATCGTTACCAAATGAAATAAACATACATTTTGATTAAATAATTAGATAAATGTATATGCATACTATAAAACAGTATAATATATAAGTGTACTTTCTCCCAAAAGAAATAATTTCATCTTATACTTCAAAAAGGAAAAAAAAATAGCGAAAGCAGTGGCTTCAAGGAACCAAATTTTCATATTCATGCTAATCACATTTCTAATCTTCCATTCAATGATGTTGCTTACATCTGCAGGATGGTAGCTAGTATTAGGGAAAAAATACGTAAAATATACTAAATTAAAAGTTGTAGAATTTGGAGAAATCTATTTTCCCTAAAAGTAAAAAATTTATTTGACGTAAATCATGGATTGATATAAAATAGTTTTTGGAAAAAAAAAAAACTAAAATCGACTTTAGAACCTGAATCTGGAAATAATTAATGCATAACTTTTGTGGCATATATGGGTTGATTGGAAAGAGCCGTAGATTTATATATTTTGGTGTACAATTAATGTTGCAAAATATTTTGCTGTACCTGTATAAATTTTTGTTGTAGATTTTTGGTTGTAAGTTTGATGGGATTTAATTATTTATTTTTAAATTTTATAAAGGCAAGACATACGTGATCTAGGTATTTTGCTTTCTAAAGCCAAGAAATAAAAGAAAGGAAAGAAAAATATGTAGGTTTAAAAAATCTTTCTAAATCATGATTGGAAGAAATTTGTGCTTTAGAAAATATTTTCGCTGCAAAAGATTCTACAGCATTTTTAAAGTACTTACCAATCATCACCATAGACGTTAAACAAAAAAAATGAAAATTTATCTATAACGATTTTTAAAATAGTAAATTTGGGGAAAATCTATTTTCCTCAAGAATAAAAAATTATATCTCATAAATCACGATTTAATATAAATATTTTTTTGGAAAAATAAAACAAAAATCTATTTTATAACTTGTAATCTACAAATAATTAATGCCTAACTTTTGTGGCATGAACATTTAACAAAAGAATTTAAAAACAATTTAACTATAATAATGTCGAAAATTTTGAAGCGATGCTTTGTATCATTGAATCTTTCAATAGTTTTTCAAGTAATTAATGGTTGACATATATCTACTCTAACATATTCTGAATAGTTGCCAACATATATAAATATATACCTTTTTGTTAAAGATGAGATTTATGTATCTGCGATACTATAAATGGTATTACATATATAAGTTTACTACCTCCCAAAAGAAATAATTTCATCATATACAAGAAAGAAAAAAAAAGACAATGGCTTCAAGGAACCACAATTTCATTTTTATGCTAATCTCATTTCTAATCCTCCATGCAATGATTTTGTTTGCATCTGCAGGATGGTTGCCCTTCTCCGCTAAACATGTTATAATTTTCAACAAACTTGTAACGCGTGCAACATTAGTTTTGCACTGTAGGAACAAAGGTGAAGATAAGGGAGTATTTTCACTTGGACCTGTAGATAGTTTTGATTTTAGATTTCGTGTTAACCTTCGAAAAACAACGGTATATATACACTTGTTTTGATTGGCCTAATAATACAGCAACATTTGATATCTTTAGAGCTGATCGAGACGATAATCCGAAAAGCAAAGTTGGAATTTGCAGTGAATGTATTTGGAGCATTTACGAACCAGCACCATGTAGAGATAGACGTGATGGAGGTCAACCTTACTGTTTCCCGTGGGCTTCTTAAATTATTCTAAAATATTTATTGCATTTAACTTTGTGTGTTCTTTACATTATATATTAACTCCTGTTCTATTAAATAACTCTAATATTTATAATAAATGCATATTGTGTTTGAAATAGTGTTACTCATTTATCAGTTTTCTTTCCATTTTTTTTTAAACTTTGGGAGTATCCCAGACCCATGGAGAGGCCCAGACTATCTTCAAATGGGTACTGCGGCCCACAGATGAAATCTCACTCCGTGTATTAAAAAAAAGCCTAAAACATGACCTAGTATCTGTGTGGCTGCAAGGTGAAGTGTAGTGGGGTGCCTTCGAATCTGGATTATTTGGCACCCAGAGCCCACTTACCACTAGATCAAGACCTTGTCGGTTTCTTTCAGTGTTAGTAGATGCAATATAATACTAGGAGATAATTTCACACCTTGTGCAGATTTAAATTTTGTATACTACAATATAAAATGTTTTGTATGTAAATACACATTTTGTAAATTTCAAAATTTTATTTTGAAAGGTTTTATTTACAGTTGAAGAAATTGAATTTGTGACTTTTCTGTAAATGTCAATATATAAATCATTAATATAAGTAATTTAGCTAAATAAAGTAATATTTTGTATTCTTAGTTTTGGTACATGTAATTTTAAATGACATTTATTATTAGAGATAACAAGCCAGTTATTTTCTTTACAAACTGTAGAAATTGTTGTTTCATATTAAAAGTAAAATGTATGTTAGTGTAAAGAATTTGTACTATGTTGGTGATGAAATTTGTGAAAAAAATTAAACTATTAATGTTTCCAATTATTTTATATTCTCAAGGGATATTTAAAACATCAGTCAAGAGAAATTGAGCATTTAACACAGCGTAGTTGGTTATGTTTTTTAGTGTTGACCCCTAAACGTGAGTAAGAAGTGTGCATGACAGAATATGTCAGAGGGTCAAACGAGGCAGCAATACATATCAACCCGGGGATGATCCATATCCAGATCCAAACATCAAGAAATTCTATGTAATAGCTGAAAATGGATGATTAGAGTAGAATTGAAGCAGTTCATGAAAGAAGAGTATACATTGGTGAATGAAGTGTTCATCAAAATGCGTTTAATTAAAAAGATTATTTGCATTAGAGCATCTTGAGGAAAGTCATAATAGAAGAAGAAGTTTGAGTTTTTCACAGAAATAGAGTAACTTAATTCTTGATGAAGAGAAAATAAAAATTTTAGATTTGTAAATGAGAAATTCTCTAAGATAGACTTAAAAAAGTTTTTGTCACAAATATAGATCTTAAAAATAAAAATGACCAAAATAGACTTAATTGTTTTATCAAAAGGAGTAAATATACACCTCATAGGGTTAATTAATCTAGACTTAGAGTTTAGAGTTAAGGGGTGAGGATTTGGGGATAGGGTTTCGAATTTTAAAAAATAAAAAATTTTAAAACAAAAAAGAACTATGTTGGTCATTTTCTTTCTTGAGAGCTATTTTTGTGACAAAAACTTAAAAAAAATCTATTTGAGAGAATTGCCCTTTGTAAATCTTTAACTTAAGGGTTGCGTCTAAGTATAAAGAGGTAAGTGCTGTAGCTTTATATTTTTTGCTGTAGAATTTAATCTGTAGATTTATTTGCTGTAGCTTTCCTTGCTGTAAATTTCTAAAGCACTAATTTTTTGCTTTGGAAATAAAGGTCTATACAGCCATATTTTAATTTTGCTGAGATTTTTTTGCTGTGAGTTTTTTAAGCAAAGCAAAGCTCGATTGGTTGACATATATAGCTGTAGACTAAATTTTGGCTGTTCAGAGCATCTACAGTCCCAACCAATCATCCCCGTAGTCGGGAGCATTATATGTGTTTAACACATTGAGAGAGCTTTAGGAAAGAGAGTTTTGTGAGTTTTCTTATGTGATTTGAATGGTTAAAGTGTTTTGTACAAGTCTTTAAATAAGAGAGACTCGAGCAACAAGTCAAGGTGTCTCTTGATCTTATTGAAGAATAGGTTTTAATTGAAACTTGTAAATTCATTTAAAAGGATTAATTTAATTCTATTTTTTGAAAATAAAAATCATGTGTTATTGTGTATTACTAGATAATTCTCACATTCTAAATTGGTATCAGAGCATGCACTTGTGTTTTAGTTAAACTTGTGAACATCATGCGTAACATATGGAGAGCTATCAAGAAATGGGGTCAAACTCAAAAGTGATTTTGGAATCTGGAACTGTTGTTTTTGGAAAGCACGGATGAAGGCTACAATCAAGGGTATTGATCCACTTGCATGGAAAGTTGTAGATCTGGGTGGAAACAACCAGTTAACAAGGATGAGGAAGACAAAAATATAGAAGAATTTGAGGAGCTCTGGACTTAGGATGAAACAAAGATTGATAAATACAAAGAAAGAGCCCAAACGGGTATTCATTGCAGCATAGCAAGGAAACGGCTTGAACTAATTCAAGGGTGTGACGCTACAAAAAAAAAATCACGGGACATACTCAAAGTACTCAAAGTTCAAAGCTCCAGAAAAAACATTCTGCTCGCCAGATTTCAAGAACTAAAAATTGAGGAGCATGAATCGATTGGGGACTTAAACTCTATGTTGGGGTCAAAATTAGCTACGACGAAATCAATAACTGAAACTTACCGACAATGTCTCTATTTAAAAAGAAAGAGATAATAGTTAAAAAAATTAGCCGGAAAATCAAAATTGAGTTTCGTATGAATTCTGAAAAGGATTCATACGATAAACCCTCGAGAACGGTTACTCGAATCCTCGAACAAATTGATCATGAGCGTCGAAAAAACGAAACGAGCATTAGGCTCAATCAACCCGGCTCGCCCCGGTGGCGAGTTAGAACGAACAAGCAGTCCAACTTGCCCGCTCGGCGAGTTGGACTGCAACTCGCCAAGCTCGACGAGTTAGACTGAACAAGCAGTCCAACTCGCCCGCTCGACGAGTTGGACCGAACGAGCAGTCCAACTCGCCAAGCGGGCGAGTTGGACCGAACAAGGAGTCCAACTCGCCCGCTCGGCGAGTTGGAGTCAGATCGAATGAGCAATCCAATTCGCCCGCTCGGCGAGTTGGACCGAACGAGCAGTCCAACTCGCCTGCTCGTCGAGTTGGACCGAACGAGTTGGACCAAACGAGCAGTCTAACTCGGCCGCTTGGCGAGTTGGATCAACCGATCTGTCTTCATCCCGCCCTCGTAGCTTCCTCCTTCGAGATCGGATTGAACTCGCTCTTGTTTCCTCTCGATCAGAGTCACCGTTGGAACTTTAAGAACCGTAAGAACTTGTTTTCTCGTATGAAGTTCGAATTAATCGTATAAAATGGCAACCTTTAATTAAACACCTTAAGCTCCCTCCACTATACGA
Organism: Brassica oleracea var. oleracea; assembly: GCF_000695525.1. NCBI lineage: Eukaryota > Viridiplantae > Streptophyta > Magnoliopsida > Brassicales > Brassicaceae > Brassica > Brassica oleracea. Next base: position 21,600,237 of record NC_027751.1, on the reverse strand, counting down.
GAAAATCAAGCCCAATCGTTATGACGGTCTATCTTTAATTTTGCAAGAGAAAATAAATGTTAAGTTCAGATGATAAATGTGAAGTTTCCAAAGATAACTACGAAGTTCGAAGAAAAATGGAATATTCCTGCAACCTCTGGGAAAGTTAGGTTTACTTAGCTTTCCTATTTTTATCGGAAATCGACAGTGCGAATTTCGGTTCCCACAGTTTGGTGCTAGAA
>NC_027751.1:21596507-21599992 GCF_000695525.1 Brassica oleracea var. oleracea | reverse complement strand
GGGGGGGGGGGGGGGGGGGGGGGGGGTAAGGATCAATCTAACTCTCAGCCACCAACACCTCAATCAAACATGTCAACCGACGATCTCAACAGCCGACAAACTCGTGACGGCAATGCCGCTGCTGACAACGTTGAAAATAGTCCAGCAACGAACGTTACTGCGGTTAACGCTAACGCAAACACCGCAGCGTTTGAAGAAGTTAAGAAGATGTTCTCGACTTTCAAAAAGAATTTAGCAGAACAAGACAAGGTCATGAGTTCTCTCGCTAAAAAGGTTGAAACCCTAACAGCAAGAACCAGGCCCGTTCTTTCGCGTGGAACAACCAGAATTTGCGGAAGAAGATCGATTTCGCAACTCCCTCGGACCGGTCCGGCAACGCACAGGGAAAACCGTCTGGACAAAATCCCGACGAAATTACTCCTGCCAACACGGAAAAACCCGGGAGATCTTCCCTCTATCGAGGAAGAGAAAGAAGAAGGAGAAATCGAGCGCGTCGATGTGGATTCTAGCAGTCAATCCGAGCCTACGGGCGAAGACGCGGACGTGCATCTACGTCTTACAAGGAGCCGTGCGGCTCGGGATGAATCCCAGTTCGACAATCCTATGACCGAAGAAGAGGAAGCCATCTTCTGGGACAAACAGGAAGAACTGGCCGAGAAGCAAACTAGGAACACTCGCGGCAAACGCCGACAAGTTCGAAAATCTGCTAGCGAAGATTATGAGATTCGCGATCTCCGCGATCATCTCATGAAAACGGTAGCAGAAGTTAGAGCGGTGAAATCTCAAATCCATCACGCTACTAGCACCGCACCAGAGATCGACCAACTACTCGAGGAGGCTCGGAAAACGCCCTTTACAACTCGCCTCACCGAAACTCGAGTTTAAGATCCTTGAAAGATCAAGGTGACACCTTACGGCGGTACAACCGATCCTAAGGCATACTTTCAGGCTTTCCAGATCGCGATGGGAAGAGCCAAGTTCAGAGAAAGCGCAAGAGACGCCGGTGAATACTGCCTCTTCGTCGAAAACCTCTGAGGAGCAGCACTCGAGTGGTTATCTCGCCTAAGGCGAATTTCTATCGGAAGTTTCCGCCAACTTGCCTCGGAGTTCCTCAAGCAGTACTCTATGTTCATAGATCGATAAACCTCTGATGTGGACCTCTGGAGCCTATCCCAGAGAGAGAACGATTCTCTCCGCGACTTCATAAAACGGTTCAAGACCGTTATGGCTAGAGTCAGCGGAATAAGTGACGAAGTGGCCATAGACGCGCTCAAAAAGACGCTCTGGTACAAATCAAAGTCCAGGAAGTGGATAACTTTGGAGAAGCCTCTCCACAAAGTCACGGACTACAAAATCATCGAAGAGGAGATGAAGGTCTTGTCGCAAAAACATAAGCCGACAAAGACGTCTTCAAAGGTTCCAGGATCGGACCAGAAGTCGAAAAAGAAGAACCCTCGCAACGGCAAGAACGTCCATCGCGAGGAAGAAGAGACCCAGGGAGCGCATAACTACGCCATAACCTCCGGATCGGAGCAAGGATGGACGACGGGTAACACATGGACACAGAATCCGAGTTACGATGAGAACGTCTTTTGTGACTTTCACCAAGCCCGCGGCCACTCGACCATTAACTACGAAGTTCTTGGTGCCAGATTGGCCGCAAAACTTCTTGCGGGAGAACTTTTCGAAGTTTCCGGCGTGAAAGACCACGTCCGCGATTCAGACCGTCCCCCGAAAAACAATAAGACTCCTCAAACAGAGAAATCTTCCCATGGGGAACCAATCGGGAGAAAAGCGCGGAAGAAGGCATGACAAGAAGGGTAATGACAATAATCGTCGCAGAGTTAACATGATCATCGCAGGATAGCAATACTGCAGCGACACCATCTCAGCCATCAAAGCCTATCAGCGCAAGGCCGTGATGAGCGTAAATTCGTCAAACTGGTCTGCACCCCGGGACATCCCAAAAGGAGCAATCACTTTCAAAGAAGAAGAGGCCGGTGGAATCGACCAGCCCCACTGCGATCCACTCGTCATTGATCTCTTGATAAGATCTTGAGGTCGCTAGAGTCCTAATTGACACCAGCAGCACGGTCAGCGTCATCTTTCGGGATACTCTCTGGAGGATCAATGTTGAGTTAGGGGAAGTCGTACCATCGCCCAAGCCATTGACCGATTTCTCAAGCACGACGTCAATAACCCTCAGATCGATCAAACTGCCCGTTGCGGCAAAATAAGTCACCAATATCGTTGACTTCACGGTCGTCAACCACCCGGCCATCTACAATGTCATTATGGGCAGTGCCATGAAGGCAGTCCCGTCGACTTATCACCTAGGCATTAAATTCCCGACTCACAACAGAATAGCCGCGATCTAGGGATACCAGAAACAGTCGAGACGTTGCTTCTTGGCCAAACATAAGCTAAGGCAAATCACGACCGCCGCAATGGTGAAGCCCAATGATATCACTCACACTACCTTATAAGTGATTTGTACTCTCTCAAATAAGAGGTTCAATTGTAGTTTTAGAGATCAAATTCACAGGGAGCTAAGGCACACAATAGATCTATCTAGTTAAGCTAGATTGAATGGTTTTAAAACATTAAATAAGCAGTGGTGAACAAGTAATTGCTCAGTTGATTGATTGGGTTTTAAGGATTTATATAGGAGAAGTTAGACTTAGGGTTTCTATTCAGTCAATCAGAATTATTGAGATATAGACTACTAAGTATATATGGATATTCTAGAACTCAAACAATTAGAATAGTCTATCAACTTTCGTATATTTAGACTATCTATCGCTGGATCTAGGACCTCAGCTGTCGCTTGTTGGTCCTGAGAAAGTGTCGATTGATTCCAACAACGGGGTGTCGATCGATACACCTTTCAGCCCATCGATCGATGCAACTAGTGAGTTGTCGATCGAGGTTACTTCCAGGGAGTGTTACGAACGGGTTTGAACGTGTTCACTAGGTTAACTAAATCATCTTCCGCTTGTTTCTAGCAATCATAGCACAACATAAACTATTTCAGATGTGGGAACCGAAATTCGCACTGTCGATTTTCGTTTAAATTAGGAAAGTTAGGAAAACCCTAATTTCCCAGAGGTTCCGGATATCTATTAAACCACACGCCAAGCAATCATAACACGCAATTAAAGACGAAAAAAATAAGAAATCGTAAAAGAGAGCAAAAGGAGTTTTATTCCAAATCCGCGTATGAGCGTTACAACATGGTAGAAGCCTTGGCTACGAGAGCTGTCGGAGAGATTCCTTGTTCTAACAACCTAAGACTGCAAAACCTAGTTGAGTCGCATCTCGAAATAACAAAAACGGAAAGTTGCCTAATTGCTCTAAGTGCTAAGTTTGCTCTGAGAAAAGTCCTCCTCCATGCCTCTCGCCTAGAATTCCTTATATACTGGCTCCTAGGTCGGTTTACGCTTTCCCCCTTCTGCCCTTAAGCCGCCATAGCATAAAAATGGAGA
>NC_027751.1:21594365-21596472 GCF_000695525.1 Brassica oleracea var. oleracea | reverse complement strand
CTGCGTAGCGACCCTTTTCGAGCTCTTGTCTGATGACTCGCGTTTCCTCTGCAAAGTTTTTTGTAAGGAATCCGCAAAGCTTTTCGTAAGGAAGAATCTATTTCGAAAAAGTATTTGTCGAAGAAGGTTTTTCGTTTTCTTCTTCGGGGATTTGGACGTTAACTTCGTCGCAACCGTTTTCGACCCCAGCTCGTTAGAGTCGAGACTCTAGTGGGCGGTTTGACGATTTTGGCAACGTTAGGCGTATTGAACGAAGTTTACATCAAACTCCGCGGAAGAGAGTTCTCGAGAAAGTATTTATTAAAAAATATAAAATTCCGAGCCCTTACTTCTATAAGTAGTGAGCTCTTGTCATTCATTTGCTTCACACCTTCCCTTCTTCAAACTTTCAAAACCTCTCTAGCTCCAAATCTCTTGTTTTTAACAGGTCTTCTTCCCATGGTGACAAGCAAAGTTCCGATGTGGAGATGGGCGAGGCCACCTCTCCGGCGCCGATTCCGACTTCTCCGGTTGAAGCACCGGCTTGCGTTGCGGACCATCTCTCCTTTCGGGAGAGACTAGTTCGTCGCCAAGCCGAGAAAGAACAGGTTCGAGCCGGCGCCGAGTTACCGTCCTCTTCTGCACTGGCCGTTGCTCCGGGTCTTGGGACTGAGGGCGTAACTCCGCGAGATACGGGAACTCTCGCAGGCTCGGTCATTCCTGATGCTTCGGCTTTACCTGCTGGATCGTCCACGACTCCGATTTTCGTCGAAGATAAGGAGAGGGCTGCTGACTCTATGCCTCCTCCTCCGGCCAGGAAAGAGATCGTTCTAGCACTGCGCACTCCTAGTGTTGTTCCGGTTGCTCAGCCTAAGGGCCGGAAGATGAAGTTTACCAAGGGCGGTGACGGGGAATCTTCGCAGCAAGGAGACTCGAGCATAGCGTCGGTGCTTCGCGGAAAGGTTTGTCGCTTGCTTATTCTCTTGATTGTTACATATTTTTCTAAAAGACAACAGGTCCCTAACTTTCTTCTCGTTTCGCAGTTCATGTCGTTGATCGACGGGATGATCAGCGAGTGCGGTTCTGATACTAGTTGTCTCGCCGGGGAGTTGTTGGAGCTGCAGGGTAGATGGTCTGAAACTGAGGCCATGCTGACGGCTGTCAAGGATTCTCACTCCGTGAAAGTGTCTAAACTCGAGGTCGCGATAGGGGAGCTCGAGAGGGACCTCGGGAAGGCGGCGAGTTCACTGCTTAAGGAAAAGAAAGCCAGGAAGGCCATATCTTCGGAGGTGCGTCGTCTTCAGCGTCAGATCGAGGGCGATGCAGGGTTATCGAGCCGCGGGATTTGAGAGGCCAAGGACGCTCTTCGCTCTGAGTTTCAGGCTCGCTTGGTGATGATCTCCGCGTTTCTGGGCTCCCTCGAGTGTATCAGGAATTGGGATTTAGCCTGGGCAACGATTAAGGGCGGGATGGCCGTGGTTCAGTCGTTCCAGAATGAGACTCCTCCGACCTTAGAGGCCGAAGAGGCGAGACTGTCTGGCTAATTTGGCAGTCGTGGATGGGGATTTTGATCTCATCCTAGCTGACCTGAAATCCGCGTGCTTTCTTCTGACGTGTTCAGGATGCCTGGAGTGGAAAGATCTGGTGCTCGGAGAAAGCGGAGATGATGCGGCTCCCGGCTTGGATGAAGCGACGGGGGAAGAGGGAGCGTGAGTTCTGAGGATGACTTTGGTTAGATCTCTTGCGGGAGATTTTTTTTTTTATGTTTTGATGTTTCGGCCTTAAATGTCCTCATTTCGTGTTTCGGGACTGGCCGTATGTGGCTTTGAATCCCTGCCGCTCTGCGGCTTTCTTTTTATGACAAGATGATCGAGTTGCATTTTTCATAAGTGTACGTATGGCGTGGAAGGGTGATGAGTTGTCGTCTCATATCCTTCTTCGATGTGAAATTTTTCGTTCGAGATCTGTTTCGAGAGTTTTTCCGCGAGATATCGACTTCCCGGGATATCTGAAGTTGTCGAATATAAACATATAGGCATGGTTTTGGGATCTCGTATCTTTTGGATATCATGCCTTGAGATGTTAGAGACCATTGCGCTGGGTTTAGGGCAAGACCTAGGTTTACTTT
>NC_027751.1:21591763-21594237 GCF_000695525.1 Brassica oleracea var. oleracea | reverse complement strand
GCGGGATATCTGAAGATGTCGAATATAAACATAGAGGTATGGTTTTGGGATCTCGTATCTTTTGGATATCATGCCTTGAGATGTTAGAGACCAGTGCGTTGGGTTTAGGGCAAGACCTAGGTTTACTTTCGGTTTTAAGATTTTATGCGGTGATTAACCGGCTATCGATTTATCTGTCGCGATTTTAACCTAATTCGTACCGATTTAAAGTCTGCGATAGGTTCTCGGCTTATATGACTTGTTAGATATGAATCGAGCATCTCTCCGGAGACAATTTTTAAGCCAACCGGAAGTGCTGGACCAAAATTTTGGGTTTCTTTTATAGCGCTATTATCCTTGTGTCGGATGTACGAGAGTCATCTTCGTGAGATGGCTATGTCTGTTTAGGACGTTCAAGAGTTCGATGTGATCAGCACCGAACTTGGCGTCAGATGTCGTCGTTTAGAGTTTTTTGCGCAGGATATGTGTTAAAATGTTCGTGATTTTTTTTGTAGCGCGCTTTCGTCCTTGTGTTGGACGTTCGAAGATCAAAAGAGTGATCAAGTTGCGTTTGTTTAAGACGGCTGATGTGTTCGTCGGGGCCAATCGACGAACGGAGTGTAAGATTTTTAGTGGTCGCGTTCGGACAATTTGTTCGTATCGTCTTGATTTTTAACTTGGCGACGTCTCCCAGTTATTTCGAAGACTATACGTATATTTTCGGTGCTGAAGTGAGATTGTTTTGCGGTTTTGGGCCATACGAGGCTGCTGGCAAGAGTATTAACGTTTGTAGATTTTTTAAGCGTGTTCTGAGAATTTGCGTTAATTGAAGCGCAAGTGTCTTAAAAAGGAGCGACGCATATTGTAGTAAAAATTTTCGAAATCTCTAAAAAATTCGATTCCAATAACGCATCTTTCCCTATGTGAGAGTATACGAGTATACGCACCCACTCCCCCCCCTTTTTAGAGAGGGGGATAGCTGAACTCGTCTTTGGGCGAGCTGCCTACGTACCTCTTTCGAGGATCAAGCCATCTCGTAGTTCTGTTTTATACCGCGAGCGTTTTCACTCGGCGGTTGTCGCCGTGCTGACCGCCTTGATCGTGATGACCGTGGCCGGGTCAGCGTTTTCTTCCAGATGTTCCAGTTGAGTTGTAGTGTCGGCTTCGCACTCATGTTGAGTTTCAACACCCGAAGCGTTTGCGTCAGCAGACGATAGCAGACGATGTTAAATCGTCTTTTCTTGAAACGTTTTTGGTCGAAGATTTATAAACCTTCGTGCGTTTGTGATTTGCCGTTGCAGAGGTCGTTATCTGCCTTAACTTGTGCTCTGCGAGGAAGCACAATCGCGACTGTTTCTGACATCCCCAGATAGCTGCGACTCCGTTTGGGGTCGGGAATTTGACACCCAGGTGGTACGTTGATGGAACGGCTTGCATGGCGTTGAGCCATGGGGTTCCCATGATCACGTTATAGATGGCAGGATGATCGACTACCGCGAATTCAACGATTTTTGTGATCTCCTTGGCCATCACTGGTAGCTGAATCGACCCGAGGGTCATCGATACTTCGCCTGGAAAGCCAGCGGTTTCGGCGTTGGAGTCACTTCTCCGAGTTCGATGCTCATCCGATTAGATTACATTGACCGTGCTTCCCGTGTCAATGAACACTCTTCCGACTTCCAGATCTCGTATGACGAAGTCTATGACGAGCGGATCGCGGTGAGGTTGATCGATCCCACCGGCTTCCTCCTTCGTGAAGGTGATTGAACAATTCTGATCATCTCGGGTAGGAGACCATGTAGGCCAGTTTGCGCTCAACTCCGCCTTCCGCTGGTAAGCCTTGATGGCTAAAACCGTATCGCTGCAGAATTGCGATCCTCCAATGATCATGTTGACTCTGCGACGATTGTTATCGTTCCCCTTGGCGTCTGGCCGTCTGCCGCGTTTATCCCCAGATTGGTTTCTTTGAGGAGATCTATCTGCGGGAAGATTTCTGTCCGGATTCGGGGGGCGATCGGTCTCGAGGATGAGATCTTTCACGTTGTTCACTTCCGAGAGTTCTCCGGCTAGTAGCTTCGCGGCCAGCCTTGCTCCCAAGAATTTGCAGTTAGTCGTGGAGTGTCCTCGGGACTGGTGGAACTCGCAGAAGGTGTTTTCATCATATCCTTGATTGCGAGACCACGTATTTCCCGTGGTTTGGCCCTTGTCCGATCCGATCGCGTAATTGTGCGCTCCTTGGAGATCTTCCCCCTCGTGATGGACATACTTGTCGCTACGAGGGTTCTTCTTCTTCGTTTTTGGATCTGCATCTTTCGAGGATGGTCTTGCCGAATTATGTTTTTGCGATATGACTTTCGTTTCTTCCTCGATTATGATGTAGTCCGTCGCCTTGTGGAGGGCGTCCTGGATCGTCCGCGGTTTGTCGAGGGCTATCCATTTTCTGAATTTTGACTTGTACCAGAGCGCCTTTCTGAGCGCATCAATGGCCACCTTGT
>NC_027751.1:21586686-21591663 GCF_000695525.1 Brassica oleracea var. oleracea | reverse complement strand
CCATCATACTTCGGTACTTTGATTTTTCCTGGATCGGATACCCTCATATCTGAGATGCGAGTGGTGAAAGGGGTCTTCCAAGCCCCTTCCAGCAGCCTGTCGATCTCGGGGGCCGCACTGGTAGCGTGATGGATATGGGATTTTACGGCTCTTACTTCTGCTGCAGTCTTGGTGATATAGTCGCGAAGATCGCGGATATCCGACGTCTCGCCAGCAGATTTCTGTGCTTTTCGGCGTTTACTGCGAGTGAGCTCGGTTTGCTTTTCCGCCAGCTCTTCTTGTTCGTTCCAATAGAGGATTTCCTCCTCTTCTGTCATTGGTTTGTCGAACGGAGAGCTTTCCCGAGCGAATCGGCTTCTGGTCCTCCTTGGATGTCTGTCGACGTCCTCATCAGTATCGTTGGAGACATCGCTAGGATCTAGGTCACCTTGCTCGACTCCGTTGTCCTCCGAAGCCTTCGTTGGAGGCGGAGGGCTTTCAGGGTTTCCCTTTTCGATGGGAGATTTCTCGCTAGGGTTTTGACCCGAAGGTCGTTCCTGCACGGCTCAAGGCCTGTCGAGTGGGGTTGCGAAGTCGAGTCTTTTCCCGCGGACTTTAGTGGTTCCGCGGGGGCGGATTGCTCGAGTCCTTGCCGTTAAAGTTTCAACTTGTTTGGTCAAGGTGCTCACGAGCTTATCCTGTTCTTCCGACCTTTTTTTGTAGGTGGCGAACATCTTTTTAAACTCCTCGAGCGCCGCAGCGTTGGCTGGTGCGTTGGCTGCGGATACGTCCGCTGCGGGAGTGTGGATATAAGTGCCACTGCTTCCATTAAGAGGAGTCTGCACGTTATCCGCGTCGTCAGTTGACATGTATGGTTGAGCGTGATGTGGTCGAGAGTTAGATTGATCCTTACCCCCCCTCCTTCTAGCGCCAAACTGTGGGAACCGAAATTCGCACTGTCGATTTCCGTTTAAATTAGGAAAGTTAGGAAAACCCTAATTTCCCAGAGGTCCCGAATATCTGTTAGACCACACGCCAAGCAATCAGAACACACAATTAAAGACGAAAAAAAAATAAGAAATCATAAAAGAGAGCAAAAGGAGTTTTATTCCGAATCCACGTATGAGCGTTACAACAGGGTAGAAGCCTTGGCTACGAGAGCTGTCAGTGAGATTCCTAGTTCTAACAACCTAAGACTGCAAAACCTAGTTGAGTCGCAGCTCGAAATAACAAAAAGTCTTAGGTCCCTTTGGGCCGTCTTCTGACTCGAAGCGTTTACTACGGCTTCTTTCGATAAAGAACAAACTTTCCGCGGTTTTTACGGTAAATTTTGATCGATAACTTAGAATGGCGGGGAACGTGAAATGGGTTCGATACGGTCTTCGGGAGATAGCATTGAAGGGTAGACGAGAATGCATGGACTAATGTCGTATCCACGTTTCGGAAGAGCTCGGTCGCTACGTAGCGACCGAGCTTTGGCTCGATCTCGGTCGCTACGTAGCGACTGAGCGGAACACGCGTTCGGTCGCTGCGTAGCGACCCTTTTCGAGCTCTTGTCCGATGACTCGCGTTTCCTCCGCAAAGCTTTTTGTAAGGAAGAATTTATTTCGAAAAAGTATTTGTCGAAGAAGGTTTTTCATTTTCTTCTTCGGGGATTTGGACGTTAACTTCGTCGCAACCGTTTTCGACCCTAACATCAGACAAAAAACCAATCTTCCGAATGCGTCCTAATATCTATTGGCAAGGTCATAGTTAGCTACTCTAGAACACATGCATTAAGAACAGTCTAGTTGATTAATATCCCGACACTTAGCAATTCTATATTTTGGGCTAATCCCTCGTGAATATCTGAACCCTAAATCTAAGCAATGCATGAAAATAAAATAAATAAACTGTATAAATAAGATAGAGTAAAGAAACTGGAGTTCCAATCACAAAGCTCTGAAGGAGTTCTAGGATCTTCTCTCCAAACCTAAGACTCTAAGTATTTTGATGTATGAAAAGTAGAAAGTATGAAAGCGTGTGTTGCCTAGAACAAAGGCAGAGCACATATATATTAGGTTAAAACTTTTCAGGGGTAATATAGTAATTCTTGTGGGACTTGGGCTTTAACTCGGCTGGAATCCAATCTGGGTTCTGCGCGCTTCACCGTCGATCGATACCACAGAGTGTGTGTCGATCGATTGTTGCCTTCGCCCATTGATCGATAGTCGTGGTCGATGGTCAACTTCGGGTCTTTATCATTTTATCTCCAAAATGCACTAAAATCACCACTTCGTTCAAATCACTCCAAAACCTGAATGCATACGAGAAAGACTCCAAAACAACTATAATGTATTTTAAAACACAAATATACCATGGCTAAAAGTGGGTAAAATCCATGGTATATCACACCCCCAGACTTTTGTTTGTCCTTAAGCAAAACAACAAGCAGTCTCTCTGGAAGCGGTTTGAAAACAACAAGGACTCACATAATTTAAGAACTTACTATCATCACCTCAACAATGTTGCAACCACATCAAATCAATCTTAGAAGTACTTTCTATGCAATATCCTAGCTTAGAAACCAATCCCATTCATCCAGCAACTTAACTAATCATCTCTGACTAACCCCTCTACTAACCTCACTTCATACATATACATTACGTTGGGGGTATCGATCACTGGACACATGGACTCTTACTCAAACAAGTATCTGAACACACATGTAGTCTTATCTAGTTCCTTTCCTTCCGATTTTCTCACTTCTTCTCAGTCAATGTCTCCCTTTTTCAAAGGGTATCATTTTATTTTTTTAATTGACTGAGATATTTTGGACATGCTATCATGAATCAAACTCTAATGGTTGTAGCCACCAGATTCTGTTCACTTCTTTTTGACCTTTATCTCTTTCTAGAATTTTATGAATCAAGATTTAGTGGTTGTAGCCACCAAATCATGTTCTAATCCTTTTTAAAACTGAAGGGGAGAGAGAGGGAAACTAGTGACACACAGACTTTTTACCTTCCAGACTTGCAGGAGGAATCCGATCCAATGTATACCAAGCCCCAAGACAAGCAAGTTAAGCTCAATTAAGTAGGAGGTTAGCTTTGGTTCTTCCAAACATTCTCAGCAAGTGTGAATAACTGGTAGGCTGATCCTCTGTAGCATCTATAGTACAATCTGCAGTCAACAATTATAAGAATGGTGCTAAAGAGTAGTTAGATGAGTAAGGAAAATTGTAGAAGTTCATTGTCCCTTTCTTGACTCAATAAAACTTTATAAAAAAAAATTAAAAAACTCATACATAAATAATATTAGTAAACCTCCCCCAAGACTTAAATTACACTGTCACCAGCGTATATCTAGTCAGAGTTTGGTGAGAATATAAATCATAAGTACTTAATGTAACAAATAGAACGGTATACCTGATTGCTGATATCGATGTCGATCGACACAGGAATGTGTCTATCGATCGGTTGTTGGGGTCAAAACCGGTCACGACGGAATCAATGCCTGAAAGTTCCCGGAAAACCAACTCTCGATCGATCCTTGAAAACTAGATATTCCCGGAAAACCGTTAATCAAGTAAAAGACAGTTTTTCGCGGATGCGAACCGAGGAATGTCGAAAAGAGGATAAGTCTGGGTGAGGTCTCGATCGTAAGCGAGGACCGTCTCAACCGAGGTCACATCGCCCCAAGGCGAGGATGACCCGCGCCGAGGTCACCTCGCCCATGGGCGAGGACGACCCGCGCCGAGGTCACCTCGCCCATGGGCAAGCAGGACCCGTGCCGAGGTCACCTCGCCCATGGGCGAGGACGACCCGCGCCAAGGTCACCTCGCCCATGGGCGAGGACGACCCACACCGAGGCCACCTCGCCCATGGGCGAGGACCGACCTCCCATTCCGAAACCGTGTATCCTCGTCTAAGTTCCCTTAACACAATCCTCGGGCCCTTGGACACAATACCCATGTCTCGTCTCGCTTAGGATTATCAAAGAAAGACTTTGGGAAAAGTTATAAAAACATGGTCGTCGAAATGGATTCCTGCCTGCCGTATAAAACGGCTATTGTTAGCTTGAGCACCAGTTGCCTTAACTATACGGGGAATTGGGATCCTTTTGGAAAAACCCACGGCTGTTTCTTAGAAAAAATCCTAAAAACGTCTAAGTCCCAAAACCGCCCAAAAGGGGCCTGAACCGCGGCTAAACGGTCCTATGATCTTACCTGTTGTTCACGCTCAAACGCGAATTCGGAAATAAGACCTATATGTTCTCTTTTCGCTCTTTTAAGATTTATTACTTTCGACTCTTTCATATTGATTGTGTTGTGCGTGGCCCAGCAGATAACCGGGACCTTCAGGGAAGGCTAGGTTAGCTTGGCTTTCCTCCTATTAACAAATCTCGACAGTGTGAATTTCGGTTCCCACAGTTTAGCGCTAGAAGGAAGCGAAGGTACAGATATATCTCTCACGCAACCGCGCACGCTTAGTCAGGTATGATGATCGACGCTGACAAAGACAAGCAAACGCACGACGGGACTTCCGTCAATGCCAACGCTGACATAACTCCAGATGGAAACGTATCCACGGTCACTACGAACGCCGTGATACTGGACCAGATGAAAGAAATGTTTGCCTCCGCTCATAAAAAGTCGGATGAACAAGGAAAGCTTGTGGCCGCTCTTGCAAAACAGGTGGAAACCTTAATGGCGAAGGCCAAGAGTAAAAACCCGCGCGGGGCCACAAGAGCCCACAGCGGCAGAAGACTCCATTTCGAGACTCCGAGCGATCGGGCCACACGGGCAGACAAGGATTCTTCAGGTCAGAACCCTGACGAAACAGTCCCACCAGGCACACAACCAACCGCGGAGAACCTTCCACCTCCCGCCGGGAGCAACGAAGGAGGCGATTTCAAGCGGATCGATCTGGACATAAGCGACCAGTCCGATCACTCGGACGGAGGTGTCAACGTCCATCCGAGAAGAACGCGAAGCCAGTCCGCTCGGCAGGACACGTT
>NC_027751.1:21583833-21586496 GCF_000695525.1 Brassica oleracea var. oleracea | reverse complement strand
TGCACCCGAGATCGACAGACTTCTCGAGGAAGCGCGGAAAACTCCGTTCACTGCCCGGATCACGGAAACTAACATCTCAGATCCCGGGGAGATCAAAATTCCCGTCTACGATGGCGCCACCGACCCGAAGGTGCATCTGCAGTCTTTCCAGATCGCGATGGAAAGGTGCAAACTCAAGGAACGCGAACGAGATGCTGGCTACTGCCTCCTCTTCGTCGAAAACCTCAAAGGAGCCGCGCTCGAATGGTTTTCTCGTCTGAAACGAAACTCCATCGGAATTTTCCGAAACTCCATCGGAAGTTTCCGTCAGCTCGCCTCGGAGTTTCTCAAACAGTATTCCATGTTCATGGACAGGGAAACCTCAGACGTCGACCTTTGGAGTCTATCTCAGAGAGAAGACGAACCACTCCGCAAATTCATGAACAGGTTCAAGCTAGTAATGGCAATAGTCACTGGAATCATGACAAAGTGGCAGTCGACGCTTTGCGGAAAACTCTCTGGTACAGGTCGAAACTCCGGCAATAGATATCCCTTGAAAAACCGAGAACAGTCCAGGACGCTCTTCACAAGGCAACGGACTTCATCATGATGGAAGAAGAGATGAAAATCCTCTCCCAGAAGTACAACCCGCAGAAGACGTCCGCGAGAAGGAAAAACCCCCGCAACGACAGGTATGTCCACAACGAGGGAGAAGATCTCCAGGGCGAGCATAATTACGCTATCAACTCCGAACAGGGAAAGACTTCCGGAAATACCTGGACCAAGAACCAGTTCAAGGATAATTCCTACTGCGAGTTCCACCAGACCAGAGGTCATTCCACTATGAACTGCAAGGTTCTCGGCGCAAGGCTTGCTGCGAACCTCCTCGCCGGTGAAATTTTGAAGGTCACAGGCATAAAAGACCTCCTCTTGGATTCCGATCTCCCTCCCAAAACTGATAAAGAGTCCCCCGAAAATGACACCCGCGAAAATCAGTCGGGCGAGAAACGCGGAAGGAGGCACGATGACCGAGGAAACGACAGCAACCGTCGAAGGGTGAGCATGATCATCGGGGGATCGCAATTATATCGTGATTCGATCTTGTCGATCAAAGCTTATGGACGGAAGGCTGAGACGAGTTCAAGCTGGCTGGCTCGGTCCCCAACAGACGACGCCCCTAACGATACGATCGTCTTCGAAGAGCGGGAAACCATCGGAATCGAAAACCTTACTGCGACCCATTGGTTATCGATCTGGTAATCCGAGACCTGGAAGTGAGAAGGATCCTTATCGACACGGAAAGCACATTCAACGTCATCTTCCGCGATACCCTCCGGAGGATGAACATCGGACTCGGAGAAGTCATCCCGGAACCAAAACCTGTCACCAGTTTCTCAGGTGCAACGTCAATGACCCTCGGATCAATCAAACTCCCAGTGATGGCTAAAGAGGTGAAGAAAATCATTGAATTTGCGGTAGTCGATAACCTGGCCATCTACAATGTCATCATGGGAACTCCTTGGATCAATGCCATGAAAGCGGTACCGTCGACTTACCACCTTGGCATCAAGTTCCCAACTCCAAATGGGACATCGGTAATCTGGGGATGCCAGAAACAGTCTAGGCTCTGCTTCTTGGCCGAGCATAAACTACGACAAACTCAGAACACCCCCCCCCCTGGTCAACCCGAAGCGGGCTAAGAAAGCTCAAAACGCTCCCGAGATCTCCATAAAAAGTGATCCAGAATCACCAGACCAGGCAACGACTCCAGACAGCGACATAGTCCCCGAGTCCATCGCCTTGCCTGCAGACAGCCCGACTCCTGAAACGGTCGTCGATCCAACTGAAGCCCCAACGGCTGAAGTAACCGGAACGATCCCATCCAGTGAGTAGGAACACCCGCAGCAACAAGCAGAACTATGAGATGGCTTCGTCCTCGAAAGAGGTACGTAGGCAGCTTATCATATCGACAAGTTCAGCTATCCCCCTCGTTAAAAAGGGGGTGGGTGGGTACGTATACTCGTATACTCCCACAAAGTCCGAAATATCCATGAATGTACTCGATATTTTCGAAACTTTTTCAAAAAATTCTACCTTCTTCCGATCTTATGATTCACTTGCAATAAGTCACAGTAATCTAAGGTTGGACTAAGAAACGCCCAAGATAAGGGCATACCGTCCAAGCATTCCTTTGACGAAAACTAATTCCTACTTAATTCACACATACTCATGGTCAAGCAAGACCGGAAAAACGCATTTTCTATAAAAACGAAGATCGTAGTCATCTCACAGAAAAAGACATATCTTCGAGAAAGCGAGACGTCGCAAATATTTCTCGAAAGATATTATCCAAATACACAGTCCGTCCGTGACTCTAAAATACAAAATGCCTGTCGATTGGCACCGACGGACAAGTCCAAAACGTTCTCTAAAAAAGAACTCATAGTCAAAACTTTCATAAAAACTAAAGGTTTTCTTACATCCAACAAGGATACCATAGCGCGTTATACAAGAAAATCCAAAATTTTGGTCAGCACACCAGACGTTCTCTGGAGAGTGCTCGATTCTTCCCACACAAGTCATATAAGCCGGCGCCCAGTCGAAGACTTTATTCGGAAAGAATCAGGTAGAAATCGCCAACGGGCAAGACGAAAGCCGATTAGTCGTCGCATAGCCTTAGAGCC
>NC_027751.1:21583310-21583569 GCF_000695525.1 Brassica oleracea var. oleracea | reverse complement strand
TATATAAAAAGGCCGCAGAGCGGCTGGGATTCAAAGCCACCAACGGCCAGTCCCTTATACATAGTCAAATGACCTCGCAAGGCCATAGCACACTCAAATAATGAACGGCCACACTCGGCCTAAAACACTACACGAAATATTGAGATAAAGGCAAAGGGAAAACAATCCCGACGACCTTCAAAGATCAAGGTCAAGATACCCAGAAATCGAGGCTCCAAATGAGTCTACGGGCTGATCCACTTCTCCTCCCTCAGATCGG
>NC_027751.1:21582176-21583299 GCF_000695525.1 Brassica oleracea var. oleracea | reverse complement strand
TTCTCCTCCCTCGTCCGCAGCATCGGTTCCCGCTTCCGTCGTGTCCTCCGAAACCTCGATGGGTTCCCAAAGCTCTCGGATCCTCCCTCGATTGGAGGAACCATCAACTCGGCCTGGGCGCACCCATCCATGAGGCCCGACATCTCACCAACCTCGGAGAGAAAAGAGAAATCAGCGTTCTGCGACTTCCAAAGGGTACCAACCGAACCGCGGCATTCGCGGAAGTTACCCACGTAGTCTTGAGCGTCCTTGAAACTCCTGAACTCAGCATCAAACAATGTAGCTCTCCTCGCTAAATTAGCAGCAATCCTTCTCCTCCCTTTCCTCTCCGCACGAATGAGAGCTCGGGAATGGGACTCAGCCTGTCTGCGCTCTCTTTCCGCAACCTCGTTCTGAAAACGGATGAATTTCCTCTCGATCTCTTCGTCCTTGAAGTGCAAAAGACGCGCCTCTCTTAAACTTCCGTCAAGCATTGAATTAAAGACCCGCATTCCCTACACGAATCAAGCTCATACCTGACAAACGAAGACTCGCCAAAAAAAAAAAAATTTCAGAGACTAAACCTGGTTGATCAAACGAGAACCTTCCGCGACCGCTCCTCTCCTCTACGCTTCATCCAGTGACGCTGGAGAAGTAAAACCGGGAGGAAGGTTGGCAAAGAAGTCATCCGGAAGAGGAGCCTCGCTGGTTCCACTCCCATCACCCGGGGTGAAACCCGGGTTCCATCCGGGTAGCGGAAGATCTTCTGAGACAAAGTTTCTGTCTTCGAGAGCGATTCCCTTGTCCTTCCGGGGCCTAACTCTCTCCCTCTGATCGGGAACAGCGTCCGGATGTGGCTCGTCCATGTCTGATGCACGTAAAAGTCGGGAGATGCCTCACGATCGGTAGAGCGCCACTGCATTCCAGATCCTGTCTAAGGTTAAGGAATCCCAAAAGAATGGACCATTGCGGAGAAGATCGCGCTTAGCAAACAGGTCCCTGGGGATCGCGGGGAGGATACTGTTCGCTACAAAAAAAAATGCGTTACATACCCTCGAGTATCTATACGAACCAAATTTCCAACCGTCGTACCATGATGAAAGTTCCATTTGCCATGGAACAAGGGGAGACAGTTCTCCTCGAC
>NC_027751.1:21557005-21582105 GCF_000695525.1 Brassica oleracea var. oleracea | reverse complement strand
AGGAGCCATGCGGTATGAGTAGTCAATCGAGGTCTTTCGTGTCGACCATAGCCCTTCATAATCGTCGGGGCTGAGGTCCATTCCGAGCTCGTAGCTCAGGATCAACATGCCAAGAATCAAGAAAGGCAACAAGAAGCCATTATTCAAAGAAAAACAGATTCAAAGCAACAAACATCTAGAAAGGTGGACCGGCTGAGACTCGGGACGCCGCAGCGGACCTCGAACCTACTTGAGGGCACCCTCCAAAGTGATGATCCGATCCTTCAGAACAAAGCATAGGCCGACGATACTCTTCTTCGGGATCCCAGCGTTCTGGTCATCCTTCCAGCCATTCCTTCATAAGCTCCCATCTAGCCGAAGCTCTCACCCGCCAAATCAATAAGTCACGCTGAGCTGCCATGTCTCGCACCCGGTTACGAAGAAGAAACAACTTAGTAAGAAGCCTCTGCCGAATGCCCATTAGCGGTGCATCTCCAATCGCGGTCCTGGAGGGGAATGGCCTAATCCTAGCAGCTGGCGGGGTTGCCCTAGTCAAACGAGGTGGGGGAGCATAGAAAGGGCGTCTTCTTCGCGTTCCAGCCTGCTGATATTCGTCATAAAGGACAGAAGCAGGGAGTCTCGCAATATTCCCTGAGAAAGTGAAGAGATTAGGTCCTACCAAGACGAGATTCTACTAAGAAGGGACCAAGAAGCAGAAATTTACCCCAAAGATGACTATGACGCATGACTTCCTCGCTCATCAGGAAATGCACTTCACGGAAACGTCGAGGGATCGCTAACATCCTTTTCGCCACTGCTTCCCCAAGAAAGGATACCGGACGAGACACATCTGAAAACAAAACCAGTTGTCAGAAGACCAACAATCAAAGAAGGAAAAGGCGCTAGAAGCGAGACTTACCAACAGTACGCCAGAATGTAGGATAATGGAAAGGTTCCTGGGTCTTCATAAACACGTACCGACTGGTCCAATTGTCCCCAAATGGGTAATTACCCCGAGTGTCTCTCGAAGGCTCTTCAACCAAGGGAGCGCCGTCACGAGGCCGAAGGTGATAGAACCCATGCATGATTGTCAATGGGGAAAAGAAGTAGGAGTATAAAACTTTGTGTACCCCGGTATCAAGGCCATAAAGCTCCCCGAGTACCTGGATCGACAATAAAGTCTTCCAGGATAAAGGAGTGAGTTGAGAAGGACAGAAACCCAAAAACGATGATACTTCAGCCACGAGGGAAGGGACGATCCCTCGGAAACCTGCTATCAGATACGCCTCAAAAATAGATATCTCGCCTGGCTCCCCATCAGGAGCGCGCTCAAACTCCAAGGAATTCCTCATCTGCACCGAAGAGTGGATCCCGTACTTTCTCCGTATCACCTTCAGACCTCCCCCCTGAATTTCAGAACACGGGCCATCGTCGAGAACGAGGGAACCACGTTGCTTCAAAGGCGCCATTGGGATCGCTTCGCTATCAGTTTCAGAAACTTCTCCGAAAGAAGCGACATGGGAGGAGAAAGGATCTGCAAACAGGCGGCAAGGCCTTACGCGGCCACCCACGAGTGAAGCAGGAAGATCAGATTTCATCTTCGTGAATAAGAGTTGAACGAAACTCTACGCATCGGGCACCCTAAATGTATGCCTGATTCTTTCCTTTTTGGAGCCAGAAAAATCCTTTATGAAAGAAACGGCCGGCCTGGAAAATGGAAAGATGCCAAGGGAAGCAATGTCTCCACCTTTCTCCTCAAATCGACGGATCCTTGTCTCACAGGCCCCAGAATCCCCCTAGCGAGAACTTCTCCAGCCTGTACGCAGCTTAACATCAGAGTTCCGGTCCCACCATCTCCAGAAGATAAGAGAAACTACTACTAGACTCCGGTCAAACACGAAGGAACCGATCCTCACCTGGGTTCAGAATGAAGTTCCGGCTTGAATGGAACCCGGGATAGCAAGACCAATGGAACGGGGTCCTGGCTAGGGTGAGCCTGCTGAGATTGAGCAACCCCGGTTGACTTGAGTGCACAGGTTATACCCCGACTTCGATGACGAAATCGAGAAATAAGAGGCAAACTGTTGGGGAAAAATACCGTGGTATCATTTCCTCCAGCCTCCAGGCAGGACCCAGACCCTCGGGTCCCCGATAAGAGAACGCTCTAAGTCCCCGCTATAAGGAACCCCGAGTTTGGTCCCTGGAACCGAGCTCCCTTCCAAAAAATGGAAAATTTCCGATAAGGAGAACCTTTCATATTTTCGAATATGGAAGAGTTTAACCTAATGGAACCGACTCCCAGACGACTATATATGAGCTACTAAAACCCTAAAGCAAGGGATCGACCTCTCCAAGGCTTAGAGACTAGAATTAGGGTTCCTACTCAATACCTTGTAATCTTGCTTGTTCTATCTAATAAAAGTCTCTTCAAGCCTATCTCTTTATTATCCTCTCTAAATCCTCACGAAATACATACAAATAATCTTGGTTTACTAACCTGTCCATCGTTCCGTAGTACTCACAAAGAGCCTACTCAAAAATCCCCTAACACAACGCTTCGACCCAACCGGAGGAGACAAACCCAGCATAAGATGTCAATCCTGCAACTAACGCCATCGGCGCAAACACAACAGCCGAGTCAACACACTCGCACAAACATCAGAACTAAGAGATGGTTTAGTCCTCGAAAGGGGTACGTAGGCAGCTCGTCAAAAGACGAGTTCATCTATCACCCTCTCCAAAAAGGTGGGGGAGGAGGAGTGGGCACATATACGAATACTCGTATATTCTCGCATTCTAAAATATTTGCCTTGTACTCAATATTTTTGAAACTATTTCGGCAATAAATACTCCACGAAAATCTCGCAAAATTTCTCTTATCTCAAAAAAACATACTGTGATACTTTCAGAAAACATCCATATACGAGCAAAACGATTATCGAGCAAACCCTGAAACGGAACCGCATGAAAATCGCCCCTCCTGAAAACGGATCAACTCCAGAACGCACTTTTCCAACAAGTTGAAAAAACTTCATAGCATTGACTAAGAAACTTTCGGAATCAGCAGACATTCCGCAACAACTAAGACCCTGTTGGGGTCAAAAACGGTCACGACGGAATTAACGCCAGAAAGCCCACGAAAACTATATTTAAAAAAGAAATGAAAGAACTAACTTTCGTAAAAAAATTACCGAATAGAATTTTTACGAAATATATGTGATTAATATCAAACCAATCAACCAATCATTCGGAAACATGCTCGAAAGAAAAACTTAAGTCGAGCAACGAACGTCGAACCATTCGAGCAAACAAACCATCAACCCACACGACACACGTCGAACGGTCCGAGCATCGAACCACTCCAGGCAGGCCACTCGACGATCGTCGAGTGGTCGGCCCAAGCAGGCCATTCGATGATTGTCGAGTGGTCCGACAATCGAACCACTCGACGATCGTCGAGTGGTCAGCCCAAGCAGGCCACTCGACGATCGTCGAGTGGTCGGCCCAAGCAGGCCATTCGATGATTGTCGAGTGGTCCGACAATCGAACCACTCGACGATCGTCGAGTGGTCAGCCCAAGCAGGCCACTCGACGATCGTCGAGTGGTCGGCCCAAGCAGGCCACTCGACGATCATCGAGTGGTCCGACCATCGAACCACTCGACGATCGTCGAGTGGTCCGACCGGTCCGACCATCGAACCACTCGACGATCGTCGAGTGGTCTGTCTTGAAACGCCGATCCAACCCGAAACTGTCGGGACGACACCAATTCATGCACTCTCGTCAAAACCTCGACACGACCTCTTATGAACTACGGCTGTACTGTCCCTTACTCCATCCTAAGTGGAGTTGTCGTCGAGACATTATGATAAAAACTGCAGTAACTTATTCGAAAATCGTAATAAACGCAATAAGTCCAAAAAAGGCCCAAAGAGGCCTAAAATGGGACTAAGAGCCCACTTACGATTTTATTCGGTAAAAGCCCATCAGTACTACGACGGTTTATATTTTATCCGCGAAAAAGGATACATGTTAAATTTCCGAAGATAAATGTTAAGTTTCCGAAGATAATTACGAAGATCGAGGAAAATGTAATATTTCCGAAAGATGCTAAAGTCGGCCAAAGGGCCTAACAGGAAAGCTTCAGCCGACCTTGGAGGGAGTATATAAGGAGTTCTAGACGAGAGGCACGAGAACTTTTTTAGAGCAAACTTATCACTTAGAGCATTTAGGCAACTTTCCGTTTTTGTTATTTCGAGCTGCGACTCAACTAGGTTTTGCAGTCTTAGGTTGTTAAAAGTAGGAATATCTCCGACGGCTCTCATAGCCGAGGCTTCTATTTTGTTGTAACGCTCATACACGAATTCGGAATAAGACTCCTTTTGCTCTTTTTACGATTTCTTATTTCTTTTCGTCTTTACTTTCGTGTTCTGATTGTTTGGCGTGTGGTTTACAGATATACGGGACCTCTGGGAAATTAGGGTTTTCCTAACTTTCCTAATTTGAACGGAAATCGACGGTGTGAATTTTGATTCCCACAGTTTGGCGCTAGAAGGAGGGGGGGTTACAGATCAATCTAACTCACAGCCACAACATGCTCAATCAGACATGGCAGGCGATGACTCAAACGCCATGCTAACTCCTCTCAATGGAGGAGGCAACAATGGTCAGAACACTCCAGCAGCAGATGTTTCCGCGGCAAATGCAGCAGCCAGCGCCGTGACTATCGAGGAGTTAAAAAAGATGTTCTCCGCTTATGAAAAAAGGTCGGAAGAACAAGATAAGCTCGTGGACACCTTGACAAAACAGGTCAAGACCTTAACAGCCAGGACACTAGCGGTCCTTCCCCGCGGATCAACAAAGATTCGCGGACGAAGACTCGACTTCACAACCCCACACGACAGGCCTGAAACTTCGCGGGAACATCCCACAGGGAAAAACCCTAGTGAAACCTCTCATGCCGAAGGACGGGACCCCGAAAACCCTTTGTCTCCAATAAAAGAAACAGGGATCGACGAAGTCGAACATGTCAACTGGGATCCCAGAGATCAATCCGATGATAAGGAAGAAGATGCTGACGTACATCCAAGAAGAACCAGGAGCCAGACTGCTCGGGAAGATTCTCCATTCAGCAAGCCCATGACCGAAGAAGAAGAAAATATCTTCTGGGTTAAGCAGGAAAAGCTGGCTGAAGAGCAGGCCAAAATTACTCGTAGCAGACGCCGACAGGCTCGAAAGGCTACCGGTGGGGATCCAGATATTCGTGATCTTCGCGATTACATAAAAAAGACTACTGCGGACGTAAGGGCCGTGAAATCCCAGATCAATCATGCTACTAGTGCCGTGCCTGAAATTGACCAGTTGCTGGAGGAAGCACGAAAAACGCCTTTCACGGCTCGCATCGCCGAAACCAAGGTTTCTGATCAGGGTAAGATCAAAGTGCCAACGTACACCGGCACAACCGATCCTAAGGCGCATCTGCAAGCCTTCCAGATCACCATGGGGAAAGCCAGACTCATAGAAAGCGAGAGAGACGCTGGTTATTGTCGCCTTTTCGTCGAAAACCTGGAAGGGGCAGCTCTCGAGTGGTTTTCCCGCCTTAAGCGGAACTCTATCGGAAGTTTTCGCCAGCTTGCATCGGAGTTTCTCAAACACTACTCTATGTTCATAGACAGAGAAACCTCCGACGTCGACCTCTGGAGCCTTTCCCAAAAGGAAGACGAGCCTCTCCGCGATTTCAGAAGCATGTTCAAGATGGTCATGTCCAGGGCCAGCGGAATAAGCGACAAGGTAGCCATCGACGCGCTCAGAAAGACTCTCTGGTACAAGTTGAAATTCAGAAAGTGGATAACCCTCGACAAGCCGCGTACGATCCAGGATGCTCTTCACAAGGCAACCGACTACATCATCATCGAAGAACGCAGACCAAAAGCCCAAGAAGAAAAGCCCTCGTAACGACAAGTAGGTCCATCACGAGGGGGAAGAACTCCAGGGAGCGCATAACTACGCGATTAACTCGTAGCAGGGTAGGACTTCGGGCAATACATGGACCCGAAATCCCAACTACAACGAAAACACCTACTGCAAGTTCCATCAGACCCGAGGGCACTCCACAATCAACTGTAAATTCCTTGGGGCAAGATTGGCGGCGAAGCTACTCTCCGAAGAACTCTCCAAAATCACTGGCATCAAGGATCTCATCCGTGAGACGGATCGTCCCCCAAAGACTGACAAAAGTTTGCCCCCGGAAGCTCCTCCTCAGGGAAACCAATCGGGAGATAAGCGTTGAAGGAGGCAAGACGACAAGGGTAATGACAGCAATCGCCGCAGGGTAAACATGATCATCTGAGGATCACAGTACTGCAACGATACGGTCTCGACCATCAAGGCTTACCAGCGTAAAGCTGAAGTAAGTGCGAACTGGCCAACCTCGAGAAGTTCAGAACAGTGCAATTGTCTTTGAGGAGGAAGAAGCTCGCGGGATAGACCAGCGTCACTGTGATCCACTCATCATAGACCTTGTCCTCCGAGACCTGGAAGTCGCCAGAATCCTTGTGGACACCGGAAGCACAGTCAATGTCATCTTCCGCGACACCCTTAAGAGGATGAACATCGAGCTCGGCGAAGTCGTACCGATAACGAAACCACTAACTGGTTTCTCAGGTACAACATCAATGACCTTCGGATCAATCAACCTTCCAGTTATGGCGAAAGAGGTAACGAAGATACTCGACTTTGCAGTGGTTGATTATCCACCCATCTACAATGTCATCGTGGGAACTCCTTGGCTCAACGCTATGAAGGCAGTCCCATCTACCTATCACCTGGGCGCCAAATTCCCAACCCATAACAGAATTGCTGCAATCTGGGAATGCCAGAAGCAGTCACGGCTTTGTTTTCTCACTGAACATAAGCTGAGACAAATCACAGAGACCGCAAAACTGAAACGAGCGAAGATAACTCAGCATCTGGCTGAAAACATTTCAAAAAAGGATGATGCAACATTGTCCCTGGCGACGGACCTAAAACAGCAGCATGCTAGTCCCGACGCCTTCACGCAACGGGAGGAGACAAACCCGGAAAAGGCCTTCGACCCATCTAAAGTCAGCAAGACTGAAACGATCGACGCGACTGCCAAAAACGAGTAAACCTACTCACGGCCAAAACAGAACTACGAGATGGCTTGATCCTAGAAAGAGGTACGTAGGCAGCTCGCCGAAAGGCGAGTTCAGCTATCTCCTTCTCTAAAAAGGGGGGGGGAGTGGGTACGTATACACATACGCGTATACTCCCATATTTTTAAAATATGCATTGTTGTACTTCATATTTTTGAAAACTTTTGCAATAATACGAAAACTTCTCTATCTTGCATAAACAATTCCAGTCATACCAGACTCTAAACTGCGAGAAATTCGCAACACTTAGTAAAAATCGACTCACCTCTTTAAGACGAAATTTCGAGATCTAGCGAGACGTCGCGGAAAAATCTCAAGACAATGCGTCTAAAAAGACCAAAGAACAGTCCAAACGCGACTATAAAATTTTAAACCACCATTACATCATGTTGGTCGATTGGCCCCGTCGAACACATCAGCCGTCTTAAACAAACGCATCTTGACCTTTATCTCAAGAAGAATTGGTCCTCGAACATCCGACACAAGGATTATAGCGCTATAAAAGAAATCTGAAATTTTGGTCAGCACTTCCAGGAGGCTTAGAAATTTCCCTTGGAGAGATGCTCGGTTCCAACAAAACAAGTCGTATAAGCCGAGAACATATCGCAGACTTTACCTCGGTTTGGAACCAGGATGAAACTGAAACGGAATATGCAAGTCGAACTAGTCATCGCACCCCCTAAATCCAGGAGTAAACCATGTCTCACCGTTCGTGTCTAAACGTTCACAAAACTCTACACTTTTACGTACAAACTAACAGAAACAAAGATTCACTAGAGTTAAGTATGAGATGACAACTCATATTTTTATCTCTAGACAATCAAAAACGCACACGCAAAGAAAACTCTTAAACACTCATAATATATATAAAACCGCATAGCGGTAAGGGATTCAAAGCCACCAACGGTCAGTCCCAATAAACACAAACGCGGCCATCTAGGCCTACACGAAATTCAAACACAAATAAAGGCCACAATCGGCTGAGAATAGATAATAATGGCCAGACACGGCCAGAACAGAAGATAAGGGGAAACCTGTTCCCATCAGACACCACGTACACCTTCAAGGATCGAGAACACAGTTTCTAGACATGGAGGCTTCAAACGTGCTTATTGGTCGATCCACCTCTTCATCCTCGCCTGCAACATCAATCACAACCTCCTCCGTATCAGGCGAGACCGGGACTGGATCCCAGAATCCTCGGATCCTTGCCTCGATCGGAGGGATCAGGTTCTCAGCATGAGCATAGTCGTTCATACCACCATTCATGGTGGACATCTCGTCATCAAAGTCGAAGTCATCCGTTTGCGCCTTCCACAATGACCTGACGGAACCTCGACACTCTCGAAAATTGCCCAACATCGAGTGCGCCTCCTTGAGACGGCCATACCCGACCGCAAATTTAGAAACACGGTTCGCCATCACAGCAGCTACCTCTCTCCTGCCCCGTCTCTCCGCTCTGCGAATAGCCCTGGAGTGGTCGTGAGCAGCCTTCAGCTCTTGTTCCACGGCCTCGCTCTGCACACGGGCGAGGGTCTTCTCCGCCTTCTCCTCTTTGAAGCGGTAAACCATCGCCTCACGAGTCCTTGCCTCAAGGGCCGAGCTGATCATGTTCACTCCCTAAAAAAAACCATCATTAAGAGTCTCGGAAATTAAATAGTCCAGATTCAAGATAGTCGAAAAACAAAGGAAACTAACCCCATTGATTAAGCGTGATCCTTCCGAAACGACTTTTGATCTCTCCGGTATGTCTACTGGTGGAGGTAAGTCAAAATTCGTAGGCAGCCCGGCAAGGAACGCATCGAAATCGCCGTTTGGAAAGGGGACCTCGCTTGTGCCGCTCCCATCACCATGAGGAAGGTTCGGATCCCATCCGGGCAGCACGAAATCATCCACGGGAAAGTCAAAATCTTTGAGATCAATGAGTTTGTCCTTCGACTGCTTGGCTGTTCCCCTTTTCGTGGGAACGCTGTGAGGAACAGAATCATCCGAATCCGAGCTGGGTTTTTCGGCCACTTGGACACCGGGACCAGCACAATGACACCTCAACGCCCTGCGAACCCTTTGCGGCGTGAAGAACGTCCAGTAAAATGGACCGTTCTGCAGACCATCCCGCATGGTAACCGTGTCACTAGGAAACGGGTGCAAGGGGTTTGTGAAAGCGCGATCGTTGAACTTGCCTCGAAACACCGGAATACACCCTTCCTCGACGGATGCAGCATTTATACGAACGAAGAAGAAACACTTCGTCCACGTATGTCCGTGAGGGGTGGTCTTCTTGATCACCGACACGTTGGTACGGGGAGTTAGGCGGAACCTAGAACCCGAAACATTTTGCAGACGTAGAAAAGCCTCGAAGTGATCAATGGTAAGGGTTAGGCCATGCTCGTAACTAAGGATCACCAAACCGATGACGTGCTCCAAGCCAGCGAGGCTCAGCTGACCTATCGATATTATGAAACGCTCGAGAACGTGGACTATGATCTCCGGAATAGCGAACCATAAGCGACAACGCAGCAGGAATGCCTCGTAACATGTGAAGTAGCCATCCGGGGGATTCTCTGCAGTCTCTCCATCGCGAGGGATTCGAAACTCCACTTCTTCGGAAATCCGAGCGAACTTCCGAACGATCTTCAGAAACAAATGCGTACTCCTACTCGGCAAGTCATGGTTAATCATTTGATGGGACCTGTTGGGATAAGGTGCCTCGAGAGGGGGAGTTATCAGGCCAAATCATGCAACCCAATATGCCTCACCTTCCGCAGGATCAACCGAGTGAGGCTCAAACTCGGCCTTCGGGACGAGAAGCTCCTCGTCGTAAACATCCTCGGATGTGGAGCTGCGAGGAGTGGACTTTCGCGAAACTTTCTTCTTGGAAGACATCTCTTTGAAAATTTTAAAGCTTCTTTTAAAAAAAAAAAATGAGGAAAGAAGAGAGGGAATTCTTCTTTCTTTCTCTCAAAGGAACTTTTGTGAAAATGAGGAAGTGTGGGGTTTGAGAAAAAAATCACCCCATCTACATATTGACACAAAAATTCACTATTCACCTTCGGACCTTCGGGCATTAATCCCATCCAACTCGCTTAAACATGCAAAATGCGCCAAACTGCACGCTAGAACCATACGATAGTCGGTTCTAACGAGCTAGGGGGCTAACTGTTCGGGTCAAAAACGGTCACGACGGAATTAACGCCTGAAAGCCCACGGAAACTATATTTCAAAAAAGAAATGAAAGAACTAACTTTCGTAAAAAAATTACCAAAATGAATTTTTACAAAAGATATATCCGTAATATCAAAGCAATCAACCAATCATTCGGAAACATGCTCAAAAGGAAAAATTAAGTCGACCAACGAACCTCGAACCATTCGAGCAAACGAACCATCGACCCACACGACACACGTCGAACGGTCCAAGCATCGAACCACTCGCCGATCGTCGAATGGTCGGCCCAAGCAGGCCACTCGACGATCGTCGAGAGGTCCGACCATCGAACCACTTGACGATCGTCGAGTGGTCGGCCCAAGCAGGCCACTCGACGATCGTCGAGTCGTCTGTCCGGAAACGCCGGTCCAACCCGAAACTGTCGGGACGACACCAATTCATGCAGTCTCGTCTAAACCTCGATACGACCTCTTACGAACTACGGCTATATTGTCCCTTACTCCATCCTAAGTGGAGTTTTCGTCGAGACATTACGATAAAAACTGTGGTAACTTATTCGAAAATCGTAATAAACGCGATAAGACCAAAAACGGCCCAAAGAGGCCTAAAACGGGACTAAGAGCCCACTTACGATTTTATTCGGTAAAAGCCCATCAGTACTGTGATGGTTTATATTTTATCCGCGAGAAAGGATAAATATTAAATTTCCGAAGATAAATGTTAAGTTTTTGAATAAAATTACGAAGATCGAGGAAAATGAAATATTTATGAAAGATGCTAAAGACGGCCAAAGGGCATAACAGGAAAGCTTAAACTGACCTTGGAGGGAGTATATAAGGAGTTCTAGGCGAGAGGCACAAGAGGAGAACTTTTTCAGAGCAAACTTAGCACTTAGAGCATTTAGGCAACTTTCTGTTTTTGTTATTTCGAGTTGCGAGTCAACTAGGTTTTGCAGTCTTAGGTTGTTAGAACTAGGAATCTCGCCGACAGCTCTCATAGCCGAGGCTTCTACCTTGTTGTAATGCACATACGCGAATTCAGAATAAGACTCCTTTTGCTCTTTTTTACGATTTCTTATTTCTTTTCGTCTTTACATTCGTGTTCTGATTGCTTGGCGTGTGGTTTAGCAGATATTCGGGACCTATGGAAATTATAGTTTTCCTAACTTTCGTAATTTGAACGGAAATCCCAGTCGCATTGTTGATTCTGACTCTCGACCAGAACACGAGACCCCGGTCTCATTACTCAAAACATTACTAACACAAAGTTTGTTTTCGAAAAAGTAAGCGAGACGTCGCCTAGATCTTCGAAAACATGCTCCCAGTCCATTCGCGACTAAAAATTATGAACGCTCGTCGATTGGCCCCACCGAGCACTTTAGCCATCCTAAACAAACACATTTAGATCCGTCCTAAGGGATAGATCCTCGTACATCCGACTAGGATAAATAGCGCGCTATAAAAAGAAATCTGAATTTTTGGTCAGCATTTCCGGACGACTTAAAAATTATTTCCGGAGAGATGTTCGACTCCGACCAGACAAGTGATATCACTCAAATTACCCTAAGGAGTGATTTTACTCTCTCAAATAAGAGGTTCAATTGTAGTACTTAGGGATCAAATCCACAAGGAGCTAGGAAACCTAACAACTCTAATCAGACTTGTTAAGCTAGATGGTTTAATTGTTTAAATGTAAAGTTGCAGTTGTTGAGCAAGTAATTGCTCGATTGATTGGTTGAGGTTATGGTGCTTAAAAGGAAATAGCTAGACTTAGGGCTTTTATTCAGGAAATTTGGAATTATATTCCTATAGATGCCTAACAAGTTGCATGCATGATATTGTAGAGCTCAACACTTGTAAACGAACCACTATACTCTCGCTTTCTAGTTTCGTTTATTGACCAGTGGCGATCGATGATTCTATACGAATATCGATCGATGCACTATTCGAAACATCAACCGATTATTCTATTTGAATAACGATCGACCCTATTGGTCAAGTGTTAATGCGCGGGTTGAATGTGCTCACTAAGCTCACTAGATCAGCTCTCTCCTTACTCTTAGCAAGGATCTTAGCTCAATTAGAATGGTTTCAGGATGAGATGTTAGCTATCGCTTATATCTAACAATCCTAGGGCAAGTTCTAGGTAGCTAATCAAGATTAATATTAAGACTTAGTAATCTATAGTTGGGGCTAATCCCTCATAACCTATTTAAACCCTAAAATCTAACAATGGAACTACTCAGACATGGCCAAGCAATTCATAACACCAAATAGGTATGAAAATTGCATTAGAATAGTAAATAGATATCAATGGAGTTCCAATCACAAAATAACTTTGGATCTTCTCTCCAATATACTAAAATCCAAGAAAACTTTTTGCTGTGAAAATAGTAAAACAAGAAAGCACCCTTTTGCCTCTAACATGTTAGCAAAGCTTATAGAATTAGGTTAAAACTCATCAGGGGCAATCTTGTAAATTTGTGAAGACTTGGGCTCTAAGTCGGCTGTGATCAAACGGGCTTTCTGCGCGCTTCGCTGTCGATCGATGTTAAGATGTGAACATCGATCGGTTATTCCTCTTCAATATCGACCGATGGTCGTGCTCGATGGTCATCTCGGGTGCTTACTCCAAATATCTCCAAAATGCTCCAAAATCATCACTTTCCTCAAAATCACTCATGATCCTATAAATACTCTAAATAGACTCTATAATATAATAATTAGTAATTAAAACACTTATAAACTATGGGTAAAAGTGGGTCAAATCCATGGTCTATCAACTCCCCAGACTTACCCTTTTGCTTGTCCTCAAGACTTCCATGAATCAAGACTTAATGGTGGTTGCCACCAAATCATGTTCACTTCTTTTTGACTTATATCCTAGGATTATTTGTGAAGCAAGTCTTAATGGTTTTAGCCACCAAGTTATGTTCTAATCCTTTACCTATAGAATTCTTATGAAGCAAGCTTTAATGGTTGTAGCCACCAAGTCCTGTTCGAATCCCTTCCTAATAAATCTCTAATAAATATATAGTATTTTTTTCGAAAATAGAGAGAGAGAGGGTGATAAATCTATCTACACAAGGCTATACCTTCCAGACTTGTTTGAAGAATCCGATCTCATGTATACCAACCCCAAGACAAGCAGTTATGTCAAGTTTAGTGTTAGAGGTCAGCTTGGGTTCCTTCAAACAATCTTAACAAGTGTGAATAGTTGACAGGTTGATCAACTTTAGTATCCTTAGTACTATCTGCAATCCGTAAGTCTAGAATGGTGCTAAAGAGTGGTTGGATAAGAAGCAAAAATATAATAAGTTCATTATCCCCTTCTTGACTCAATAAATTTTTTTTTTTTTAAAACACTTTAATAAGACTCATAAATAACTACCATCAGTAAACCTCCCCCCAGACATAAACTACATTGTCCTCAGTGTAAATTCAGTCGGAGTTATGGTAATAACTAAATCATAAGGACTCAATGTAACAAGTTAGAACGATATACCAGACCAGAATGGATGTCGACTGATGTAAAGGTGTTTATATCGGTTGCGGCAGGTGAGCTTTTGTCAATCAATGTCGGCAGTGTTTTGTCGGTTGATAATTACGGCAATCGTCTACTCGGATCTTTTTTTTTTAACTGCCTGCAATAAATAAATAAAAACCAACATAAATACTAGATTTATAAAACCAATTAAATATTACCTAGTAGTGGGTTGCCTCCCACTCAGCGCTTTGTTATAAACATTTAGCTTGACTTTGGAGGTGATTTGGCTAGTAGTTTTGAAAGCTGGAACATGCTGGAAAACAAGTGTCCATCTCTTCTATGCGCTTGTTGAACCATGTACAAGTGAAGTCTCGCATTGCTTCATCCCCTCTGCGCCATTTTTCCTTCATTTTTGCAGTTGTATTTTCCATCTTCTGCAATCTATCTCCAAGACTCTCAAGGTTGAGCAGATGTCTTCTGAGTGTGGCGTAAGTGTCAGCTGAGAACTCTTCTCTCTGGTTGTGTTTATCAGACATGTCTGATGTCACCTTTGGTACTAGCCTGCCTCGGTTTGTAGCATCGTCGACCGATGTCTGTCTAAGAATGTCGTTTGATTTTTTGTTGCGTATGTCGATCGATGCTAAAGCTTCAGGTCGATAGGCGATGTAACTCTGAATCTCCACTAATTCCCCTTGGAAGTCAAAGCACTAATGCTAAGATCCATTGTTAAATATATGTCATCACATCTCCTATCAAGCCTCTCTTCTGTAGTTTCCAGAGTTCTGTAGATCTCTTCTACCAACTGATCAATCTTTGCTGTGGTGTGAAAATCTGGTTGAGACTTCATCGGGTGTGAGTTCTTTGGGTCGTTGTCAATCGATGTTGAGTGTTGTATGTCAATCGATTCTGATGGTGATTGATGTTTGTCGGCCGCACGCTGAATCTTGGCTATGTCTTGCCTCATCTCCTCCATGCATGTGGTCAACCAACTGATGCTATCATTCAGTGGATAGTAAACACCATCAAGCTTCATCTGGAAATCACCTTCATTCTTTTCTTGGGCTCCACAGACTCCATAAAACATCTCATTGATATCATCCTTAGTGTAGATCTATGGTACCAGCTTCGTCTATGTGAATGAGCTAGCATGTTCTAGAAGACATATGTAGTTGTGCTTATCTCTCGAAGCTCTTTCCATTAGCTTTCTGATATCCTCCTTGGCCACATTGATGATGTGTCCATCCACATCTCTTACACATCCCTGATCATCTCTGTAGACTACATACTCATCCTTCTCTTCCCAATAGAATTTTCTTGTTCCAAAAAGGTCAAAGGCTCTTCTGTCGAATTCTGGACGTCTGTCGATCGATGGTGGGACATTAACGTCGATCGATTTCTTTTTGTCTCTATCAATCGACTCCTGTATCTCTATGTCGATCGCTGCACGTATGTCTGCTTCATTGATTCGGCTAAAGCGAGTTCCTTTTCCTCAGGCTTCTGCAAGAAGTGAATATGTTTCTACTTGTTCCTGAATTTCTGGTTTGAGAGGGCGAAATTTGTAGACTAGAATTCCTTTCCTTCTGTATTCTTCATCATACAAATCTTTGTGGGTCTCAGGAGTTGCATTGTTTACTGCCCATGATGGGGTTGTACTGTGAGTCGTTCTCCCAATCTTCTGGGCTACTGTCTACCAATTCTTCCCTTGGTGCGTCTGTCGATTTCTGGTGGTCACTGTCGATCGATGTTGCAGTGTGTGTTTCGATCGACGCCGAGTATTATGTCTCGTACTCTGCTGCACAGTGGCATGCTGCAATGATTCATGGATCATTGATTCTTCTGGAGGACGTCTGTGGCTTCTTGACTGGAATAGGGTTGTAGTGGACATGAGGATCTATGAGCGTCAGACACAACTGGTTTGTTTGCAGGTTGCATACTGGTCCTACTGTTGCCAAGAAATCTCTCCCAAGCAATACAAAAGAGTTCCAGATTAGCTTGATATCCAAGACATGGAAATCAACTGGAACTGGGACATTACCAATCTGCAGCTCTAGGTCTCTCACAATCCCTCCTGAGCTCCTCTGAGAACAATCCACGAAGGTGAATAATTCATTGCAAGGCTCTACCTGCAGACCCAGATGGTCTGCCATAACCCTAGGTAGGATGCTGACTGATGCTCCTGTGTCGCACAAAGCATTTGGGAGCTCAATACCCTTCACCGTACATGGTATTGCAAATTGCCCAGGATCACTCTTGTTCTTCAGTGTAATCCTCTTCCTCATCTTTTCGCTAGCTTCACGGAACATTCTCCTAATGTCTACTTCAGTTTCCCTTGTTTCTCTGAAGAACATCCCCAATATTTGGGTAAAATAAGCCTCCTCGAATGGCTTTTCTAAAGGAATCTTGAAAACTCTCTTCTGGAAACTTTCCATTTCCTTTTCACTAGCTCCCCTCTTCAGATGTTTGACCACTTTTTCCTTTCTTTTCCTTAGGGTTCTTCCCATAGGAACCATATCTACTTCCATAGGATCTGCTGCATCATCTGAAGGTATCATGATTGTCTCTGGTGGGTTATCTGAAGGTTTGGGTTTGGGCCTAAGTGCATTTAGACGTGCAACATCTATCTTCGGCATCTGCACTCGGTATATTAGAGGTGCTCCTCGATCGATGGGCGCTGGAGATTGTCGATCGATGGCGGTCTCATGCTGTCGATCGACGGGAGTATCTGAATGTTGATCTATTTTGACGTATACAGGGCTGGGCGGATGTGGGTGTCTTGCTGTAAACTCTTCGTGAGTCAGAATCCTCACGACATTGCAAGATGCGATTGAATCTGTATGTGTCATCGATCGATGCTCTGGATAGCCTGTCGATCAATTTGGATTGAAATCCGTCGATCGATGTTTGAAGTCTGGCATCGATCGACACCAGTGCGATTTGATCGACACCAAATCGATCCGCCGATGCTCATCGAACTCTCTACTTCGAAATCTCCTTCTTCCAGCTTCTCTTGCTTCACCACTTGCCAGAAATCATCTCTTATGATGGCATTCACGTGGTGCTTCATCACATCAGCTCCTACCCCACTTGTTAAGGCTTCCTGTTTGAACAACCTAGATCTCCAGCTTCTTCACATGAGTGCTCAAAGTCTCAAACTTTGTGTTCAGGTTGGTGTAGACAGAATCAATCTTGTCATTAAGTCCACCGTCATGCGCTGCTGTCCCTCAAGAACTCTGTCAACTATCTCTTCAATCTTGCTCTCTTGAGTAGGTGGTGGTGGCTTCTAGTAATATGAATTTCCATAACCTCTGTTGTTGCTGTAGTTGTTGTTGTAGGGTTTCTGGTGCTGCGAACTTTGGTTGAAATTACCCCTATTTCCATAGGAGTTTCTGTTTCGACCCTGGTTTCCAGTTCCTTGGAATCCAGTTCCACCAACGAAGTTCACCTCTTTTTCTTCCCCTGCTCTTACCTCTGTGTCTACAGCCTCTGCATCTTCAACCAAGCAGACCTGCTTCCTGAGAAGCTTGTGAACACTGTCCCGCTTTGCCTTCACTTAATCCATCTGATCATTCCCCAGGATGGTGGCATATCTCTTCCCCTCAAAGTCAGTGTTCTTGGTGCTGCTGCTGGATGCTATGTTCTCAATGACTTTCACAGCCTCCTCTGGATTCCTGGTGTTGAAGTTCTCATTGCTGGAAGCATCAAGAGCCATCTGGTACTGCACCGCGATGCCTCTGTAGAAAGTACTGAGCAGCTGTACTTCATTGAATCCATGGTGTGACCAATCTCTCTGATAAGACTTGAATCTGATCCAGGAGCTTCTGAATGACTCTGCACGCTCCTGAGTGAAAGTAGCAATCTTGCTCCTCAAGTCTTCAGCACTCGCTTCATCAAAGAAGTTGCATAAGAATGCATTCTTGATGTCGCTCCAGGATGTGAGAAATCCTGGTGGTAACTGCTTAAGCCAATGTGAAGCATCTCCAGCTAGTGAGTACTTGAAGAGCTTGCATAGGAGGTAGCCTTCAGAGACTGCCTCGACTTTAGTAGCAGATATGAGATCCTCGACCCTCTCCAGATGGTCCATAGGATGCTCATGAGATAACCCATCGTAGGGTGTCTGTCCCACGAGTGTGTAGTATTGTGGCTTCAACTCGAAATTCCCCCTCTGAATAGTTGGAGGACGAATGGCTGATCTGTTGTTGTAGAACTGATCCGGACGGTTGTAGTCAGCTAACGTTCTAGGTCGAGCAGCCTCATCTACAGGTAGAGTAGTGCATGTAGCATCAGTATCAGACTCAGGGATTGCAGCCCCCTGAGCATCTATCCTCTGACCTGCTGCATTACGCAGATGACCTTCCTGGTCATGCAGGTCTACTCTCTCATCACGTACAAGAATCAATGTTGCAACCATGTCTCGCAGCTCAGTATCGATCGATGTCAGGACTGAAGTATCGATCGATGTCGGATGGAAGATGTCAGTCGACGGAAGATGAGTGTCTTCGGTCGATGGTGGTGAGCGAGTGTCGGTCGACGGGACTAGTGCCTGAGTCGACGGTAGCTGACAAAAATCGAGCGACGAACAAGTGTTGTTGTCGATCGATGAGGAACGTACTTCCATGCGGATTAAATGCTCCAAGCTTGCAGGATCTGATGAGAATAGCGGTTGGGTTTCCTTGTTGCTTCTGGTACTGCTGGGCATGTACCTGAAAATCCATGAAAAAATTTGTGTCAAAAAGAGTTTTTAAACTTAACAAGAATCAAATCTAATAGGCGATCAAAGCTCCCCGGCAACGGGGCCAAATTTGATATCACTCAAATTACCCTAAGAAGTAATTTTACTCTCTCAAATAAGAGGTTCAATTATAGTACTTAGGGAATTTAATAAATCTAATCAGACTTGTTAAGCTAGATGGTTTAATTTTTTAAATGTAAAGTTGCAGTTGTTGAGCAAGTAATTGCTCGATTGATTGGTTAAGGGTTTGGTGTTTAAAAGGAAATAGCTAGACTTAGGGTTTTTATTCAATAAATTTGGAATTATAATCCTATAGATGCCTAACAAGTTGCATGCATGATATTGTAGAGCTCAATTCTTGTAAACGAACCACTAGGCTCTCGCTTTGTAGGTTCGTCTATTGACCAGTGTCGATCGATGATTCTATATGAATATCGATCGATGCACTATTTGAAACATCGACTGATTATTCTATTTGAATATCGATTGTTGATGTTGGTCAGGCGTTAATGCGTGGGTTAAATGTGCTTACTAAGCTCACTATATCAGCTCTCGGCTTACTTTTAGCAAGAACCGTAGCTCAATTAGAATGGTTTCAGGATGAGATGAAAGCTATCTCTTATATCTAACAATCCTACGGCAAGTTCTAGGTAGCTAATCTAGAGTAGCAAAATCGAGTAGAGGATTTGTTTCTGGGGAGCCGTCGGCTGGTTCACTTCACCCGTCTCATCAGGAGCTCCCGTCTCGGCTTCCACCGTTTTGGGAGAAATAGGAATCGGATCCTATTGCTCCCAAATCCTCTACTCGATCTGAGGAATCACAAAGTCCATGTTGGCATTGTTCATACGCCTAGTCTGCCTCGCATACTCGACATCGAACGAATAGTCAGGGACTTGTGTAAGATGCAGTCCGCCCACGGTACCGCGACACTCGCAATAATCCCCGAGAGCCATATAACTCCCCTTGAGCTCCCTAAACTCGCATGAGAACCCATCACGACGGATCCCCATAACTTCAGCAACCTCTCTCTTTCGTCGCCTATAGGCTCGATGGACCTCCGTCGCAGCTGGCTCTCTCTCTCGCGATGAGAATTCTCCAACTCGTCTGTCAGACGGGCAATCTCCTTATCGGCTGTCTCAGCCCTGAATTGAGCCATGCGAGCCTCCTGGTTGCTCACATTAAGGGTTCGGTTCATCATAAGGAGGCTCTGCCAAAACTCTCGAGGTCAAGAAAATTTTGGCCATAAAAAATGCTAAAAGACAAGAACTTACCCCATTGACCATCCTCGATGCTTTGGTAAACTCCGGCACCTCACGGGACTCGCCCTTGATCGGGGGAAATTCAAAGTCAAGCAACTCGTCAAGGTCAATCTGGTCACCGCCAATTGGGGGAGAGCCTTGCCAACAACCGCGTCATTATCGACAATAACGTGTTTGTCTTTGTGGGGCCTCGACCTTTCCCTCGCTACTGGAGCCTCATACGGAACGAACCCGTCCATGCTCGACTCTGCCCCTTCTTCGACCGGTAAATCTGGCTGGAAACGGGAACGGTGGAGAGTAACAATGCCACAAACCCGTTTCAGAGAGAACATGGCCCAAAAGAATGGTCCACCACGAAGTAAATCTCTAACGGTGCGCAAGCCATCCGGAGTCGGGGGGAGAGGATTAGTCACTGCAAAACGAGGAAAAAAATCGTAAGATCGAATATCGGCGAAACAAAAACAGGCGTATATCCAATCGGGAGTACCTTTCCGGACCCATCTAGTCCTAAAGATGGGAATGCAATTCTCTTCCACAGATGTATTGTTGACACGAACAAAGAAGAAATGCTTCTTCCAAGAGTGGTAGTTTGACATGAATCCCGTTATGATCACCATATTTGGCCGAGGGCTCAGTTGTATTATGGCCGAATTACCCCGAGGCATCAGCAGGCCTTCAAGATGGTTGACGTCAAGGGTCATACCCCGTTCGTAACTCAGCACCAAAATCTCGACAAGGTGCTGCAAACCGCACGGGTTGACCTGACCGATCGATAACTCGAAACGATTGAAGAGCCGCACGATAGCTTCCGAGATAGGAAACCATAAGTGGCATTGCATTAAGTATGCCTCATAACACGTAAAGTAACCATCAGGCAGAAACTCGGTGACTTCCCCAGCTCTTGGAGACGAAACTCCACCAACTCCGAAACATTGCAGAAGCTCCGAATGGCATCGAGCTCATTGGGACAGCTCTGGTTCGGACAACCAGCGACAGGGTTGGCACAAAACGGAGGAGGAACCCACGTTTTGGGCCTAGGAGCGTTTACTTTGCCCCTAGCCGCCAAGTATGCATTGGCCTCTTCGGGATCGACCGAGTGTGCCATACACTCCTCCTTTGGCTCAACATCGCTATATTGCGAGCTAGAACCATCGGGAACAAAACGCTTGGGATGGGCCTTGGCAGAAGCTCTTCGTCTTGAAGACATGATCAAAAAACACCAAAAGGAGAGAGGTAGAGAAAGGATCTTTCTACCTTAGAAACGTTTTTGTGGGAATGAGCAAGTATAGAATTTGAAAATTTACTCCACATACTTTTAGGCAAGAAAATTCACTATTCACCTTCGGACTTTCATTCATTGAATTCCGCCAAACTTACCTAAACACGCATGACCGCTCGCAAGAACATCAGGATTCTAACGAGCTGGGGGGCTAACTGTTGGGTCAAAATCGGTTACGACGAAACCAATAACTGAAACTTCCCGAAAATGTCTCTCTTTAAAAAGAAAGAGATAATAGTTTAAAAAATAGCGGGAAAACCGAAATTGAGTTTCGTATGATTTTTGAAAATGATTCATACGATAAGCCCTCGAGAAAGGTTACTTGAATCCTCGGACAAACGGATCCTGAGCGTCGAAACAACAAAACGAGCATAAGGCTCGATCAACCCGGCTCGCCATCATGGCGAGCTGGACGCACGTCCAACTCGCCCCGGTGGCGAGTTAGACCAAACAAGCAGTCCAACTAGCCCGCTCGGCGAGTTGGACAAAACGAACAGTCCAACTCGCCCGCTCGGTGAGTTGGATCAACCGATTCGTCTTCATCCCGCCCTCGTAGATTCCTCCTTCGAGATCGGATCAAACTCGCTCTTGTTTCATCTTGATCGGAGTTACCGTTGGAACTTTACGAATCGTAAGAACTTGTTTTCTCGTATGAAGTTCGAATTGATCGTATAAAATGGCAACAGTTAACTAAACACCTTAAGCTGCCTCCACTATACGATTCGAACTTTCTTCGGAATCGACATCGTTTCGGAAGCGCTCTTTCGATAAATCGTAAAAACGCTTAAGTCAAAAAAGCAGCCCGAGAAAGTTTAAAACACAGCTAAAAGCCCACTCGCGGTTTATACGAAATCAAACCCAATCATTGTGACGGTCTATCTTTTATTTTGCAGGAGAAGATAAATGTCAAGTTCGGAAGATAAATGTGAAGTTTCCAAAGATAACCATGAAAATCGAAGAAAAATGGAATATTCCCGCGAAGCGATAAGCTCGACCGAGGGCAAAAAGGGGAAAGAGCAAACCGCCTCTAGAAGGACTATATAAGGATGTCGAGGTTGCAGATGCTGAAGGGATGCATTTTTTATTTAGAACAAAGCATAGCACTTAGGGAAACTTAGGCATATTTCCGTTTTCTGTTTTCGAGCTGCGACTCAACTAGGTTAATCAAGTCTCACAAGGTTAGAACTAGGAACTCGCCGACATCTCTAACCGCCGAGGCTTTATCTGTTGTAATGCTCGTTCATTCAATTCGGAATAAGATCTTCTCTGCTCTCTTTTCGTTTTCTACTATTTTTTATTTTGTTTGTTCTCATTGTTTGATCGCTTGGCGTGTGGTTTAGCAGATATCCGGGACCTCTGGGAAAGTTAGGATTACTTAGCTTTCCTATTTTTATCGGAAATTGACAGTGCGAATTTCGGTTCCCACACTCTAAACTTAGTTCCTTGTCAGAATAGGCTCTTATTCCTGGAAGGAAGTACAAGGAAAGAAACTAGTGAAGAAAATTCTTAGATGTATTACATTGAAATACAAGACATACAAAGCAGCACTGAGTGTATTCCCCAATACCATTGAGGTTGGATTTGACGAAGTATTTGGGATGCTTGATATACCATGGATTTGACCCATTTTCATCCATGGTATATAAGTGTTTTACTATCTATATATTATATATTCTATCATATTAGGTATGTTTTCAGGTTCAGGAGTATTTTGGAGTAAAGTGATGATTATGGAGCATTTAGGAGCTTAAAAGAGATTTCATCCGAGCTGAACATTAGAGGTCGATACGAAGAAGACGCAATCGATCGATGCACATCCAGTGCCGTCGATCGATACAGAAGAGAGGCCTCGACGATTGAAGATTATGATCGATCGATGTACATCTTGTACCATCGATCGATGTCGAGACGCGGAACGTGCGACTTGGTTTCAGCCGACTTTAAACCAAAGACTTTACCAAATTACAAGATTACCCCTGATAAGTGTTTAACCTAATAGTTATATACTTGCCTAAGTGTTAGGAGGCAATGGAGCTTTTAGCCACGATTGTATTCTTATTTTCAGTATAGAGTTTTAGGAGAGAAGATCATAGAGAGATTTGTGATTGGAACTTCATTGATTCATCTATTGTATTATATGCAGTTTTTATCTACATTTTGTGTCATAAATTGCTTAGCTATGTCTGAGTAGTTCACTTGTTAGATTCAGGGTTCAAATAGGTTAGAGGGATTAGCCCCAACTATACATTTGCTGAGTTGTGATATTCATTGATTGATTGTTCTTAATGCTTGTTTTAGCCTTGCTAACTAGAACATGAGCCTAGGAATTTGCTTGTGTCAAGCATCCTTGATCATCCAGTCCTGGATCTAATATGTCATGCTAGGACTGCTAGAGAGATGCTAACCGCTGATCTAGGAGACTAGTGAGCATTATCAACCTGCGCCTAGGGCATAACTAGTAGCATCGATCGATATTGTCTTCTGACAATCGATTGATATTTACGAAAGGTGTATCGATCGATATCCCTATAGGACCATCAATCGACACTTTCTTGTGATCAAAAGACGATAGTTGAGATCCAAGATCTAGTTAGTTAACCAGTGAAACATTGTCATCGCTGATCACTGTGATTAAGGAGTTGAGCTCTAATATATTATGCATCCAACTGTTAGGCATCTATAGGGTTATAATCCCCAACACCTGAATAGAAACCCTGCATCTAATATCTTCCAAATAAGTTACACCCCCAATCATCTTGTTAGTCGAGCAATAGACTTGCTCAATTAGGATTGCTATTTACTTTTAAACTATAAAACAACAAACACTTATAATTAATAATTTACTAGATTTAATAGATTCTCTAACTCCTTGTGGATTCGATCCCTAAGTATTGCAACTGAACCTCTTATTTGAGAGAGTAATTCACTCCTTAGGGTAATTTGAGTGGTATCAAATTTGGCGCTGTTGCCGGGGAGCTTTGATCGCCATTAGATTTAGTGTCATTGATTCTTATTCTTTTCTCTACCCCCATTCTGACACAAAAAATTTTCTTGTCTTTTCAGGTGCATGCCCATCAGTACCAGAAGCAACAAAGACAAACACCTGCTATTCTCAGAAGATCCTGCTCACTTGGAACGCTCGATCCGCAAAGACCAACTTTCCATATTGCTCGACGCAGCAGCTTTCACGTCAACTGATTCTCGTACCCAACCGTCGACCGACACCCGACCTTAATCGTCGACCGATCTACATCGTTTGACATCGATCGATACTACACCGCATACATTGATCGATCATCAGTCGCGAAACATGGTTGCTATTGTTATTCTCAGACAGGATGAGAATGGAAACCTGTATGACCATGATGGTCATCTGTGTAATGCAACAGGTGAGAAACTAGACGCTCAGGGGAATGTAATCCCTGATGCTGATGCTACAGGAGCTACTCAATCTGTAGAAGAGGCTGCTCAACCAAGGGTACAGGCTGACTACAATCGTCCAGATGAGTACTGCACCAACAGATCAGCTATTCGACTTCCAGAGATTCAGAAGGAGAATTTCGAGCTGAAGCCTCAGTACTACACACTTGTGTCGCAGCTCCCCTACTCTGGGTTACCGCACGAGCATCCTATGGACCATCTAGAGAGGTTCGAGGATCTTAT
Organism: Brassica oleracea var. oleracea; assembly: GCF_000695525.1. Taxonomy (NCBI): domain Eukaryota; kingdom Viridiplantae; phylum Streptophyta; class Magnoliopsida; order Brassicales; family Brassicaceae; genus Brassica; species Brassica oleracea. The sequence goes on along the minus strand of NC_027751.1, from coordinate 21,557,370 downwards.
CGCTGCTATTCGTATGGATGGAGTCCCCGAGTACTACCTATTGTGCAAGCTCTTCAAGTATTCTCTGACTGGAGAAGCGATGCACTGGCTTAAGCAGCTACCCACAGGATCTCTAACATCCTGGCCCGACATCAAGAATGCTTTCTTGCGAAATTTCTTCAATGAGGCACGCGCTGAAGACTTGAGAAGCAAAATTTCTACATTCGCGCAGGAGACTGGAGAGTCTTTCAAAGATGCGTGGATCAGATTCAAGTTCTTCCAGCGAGACTGTCCACACCACGGATTCAACAAAGTGCAACTACTGAGCACTTTCTTTAGAGGTATCGCCTTGAGGTTTCAGATGGCTCTTGATACAGCTAGCGAGG
>NC_027751.1:21556306-21556812 GCF_000695525.1 Brassica oleracea var. oleracea | reverse complement strand
ATGTGAACTACATTGGAGGTACTGGATTTCAAAGGTCTGGAAACCAGGATGGAAACAGAAACTTCAATGGCAATGGTCAGAGCAGTAACCAGAGTTCACAGTTCCAGAAATCTTTCAGCAACAACAGCAGAAGTTATGGAAACTCATTCTACCAGAATCCACCACCACAGACTCAGGAAAGAAAGATTGAAGCAATGCTTGACAGAGTTCTGGAAGGACAGCAACAACTCACTGTGGATTTCAATGGTAGATAGATTCCGCATACAACAGTCTGAACACAAGAATTGAGACCTTAGGGACTCAGGTGAGGAAGCTTGAAATGTAAGTGGTTCAGACTGGAGACACTGTAAAGAGGCAAGAAGCCTTGGCTAGAGAGGCAGGAGTTGAGAAAGCAAAACAAAACGTAAATGCCATCTTAGATGATGATTTCTGGCAAGTGGTGAAGCATGAGAAGCTTGGAGAAGGAGACTTCAAAGTCGAAAGCTCCATGAGTTTCGGCAGATCAT
>NC_027751.1:21555342-21556193 GCF_000695525.1 Brassica oleracea var. oleracea | reverse complement strand
ACATCGATCGACGTCATCTGCTGAATCGACTGCGGAGTGTAGTGTAGTTCGAATCATGACTCATGAGGAATTCGCAGAAAAACATCCTCACCCACCCTCCCCTTTCTACGTCAAAATTGATCGACCGCATGACCCAGCCGTCGACCGACAGAAAGAGACCGATGTCGATCGACCCCCCTCACCTCCCATCGATCGACGGGCACCTCTCACCTACCGAGTGCGGTTACCTTCTATTGATAGTGACCGAATCAACGCACTCAGACCACCACCTAAACCTTTAGCAAACCCACCAGAACCTACAACCAACCCTTCAGACACTACACCAGAGCCTATGCGACTTGATGAGGCAACTGAAGGAAGAAGGTTAAGGAAAAGGAATGAGAAGATTCCTAAGAACCTTAAGAGGGAAGCTAATGAGAAGGAGATGGATGGTTTCACTAAGAGAGTCCTCAGAATCCCAGTGGAGAAACCTTTTGATGAAGTTTATTACACACACCGGTTGTGGATGTTCTTCAGAGAGACTAAGGAGACTGAGGAGGACATTAGTAAAATGTTTCATTACGTCAGGGAAAGGATGAAACTAAAGATCACATTGAAGAAGAAGAGTGATCCTGGGAAATTTGAAATACCATGTGTGGTGAAGGGTATTGAATTTTCCCATGCACTTTGTGACACAGGAGCATCAGTCAGCATACTACCTAGGGTTATGGCAGACCAGCTGGGTCTGAAAATAGAGCCCTCAACAGAATCTTTCACCTTCGTGGACCTTTCAGAAAGGAGCTCAGGAGGTATCATAAGAGACCTTGAGGTACAAATTGGTAATGCCCTTGTCCCAATAGATTTTCATGTCA
>NC_027751.1:21548237-21555254 GCF_000695525.1 Brassica oleracea var. oleracea | reverse complement strand
TGTGTCTGACACTGATAGATCCAGACGTCCACTATGACCTAGTTCGAGTTGTGAGACAACAGGTCAACCTCGTGGAGCTTGAAAATGATCTTGGCTACATTGCAGCATGCCATTGTGGAGCAAAATACGAAACAGAGTACTCGGAATCGATCGACACTCACACTGCTTCATCGATGACATGAACACCAACAGACTGTGTCTGACACTGATAGATCCAGACGTTCACTATGACCTAGTTCGAGTTGTGAGACAATAGGTCAACCTCGTAGAGCTTGAAAATGATCTTGGCTACATTGCAGCATGCCATTGTGGAGCAAAATACGAAACAGAGTACTCGGAATCGATCGACACTCACACTGCTTCATCGATCGATTCCAATGAGTCACCGACGACCGATGAACACTCTCCCACGTCTGCAACACCCCCGAACCGTCCTAAGCATAGGTCAACCCACCGGCCAACAATCAAACAAGAACATGACCGACGGACGACCCACGACAAGGGTTGGAGATGAAAGGCCAATCGGCCAGCCAACAATCAAACAAGAACATGACTGACCGCCAACCGGCCAGCCAACAATCAAACAAGAACATGACTGACCGTCCAACCCAACACCATGGTTCGGAAGCGCTACGTGACGGGTTAGGGAGGATCCGGTCAGAGTCACAAAATTTACTCCACGACCTCGACCAGTTGCTCCTCTAACTTGTCCCGCTGCGTCAAGGCACAAGGCTTTGCAACCCGTACCTAGAGTTAGCGTTTTCCGTTAGATCGAGGCCTAAGGCTTTTCAACCTGTACCGTGACCTAACGTTGTGTTAGACCGGACTAGTCAAATATTAGAGTACTCATGAAGCGCAAATAAAACATTTACTTTATTGATTCAAGAAATATCCATACATTGAAATAATTCAAGACTGGGCTCGTTTTATGCCAAATCGAGCCAACAAAACACATAACAGAATACCATTTACGAAAGGCATGAAATCTACTCTGGCGGTCCTAACGTCCAGCACCAAGCTATCCGATCATTCTTACCTATAGCGACCTGCAAAAAGGACAACGGAGTTGGATGAGTAACCTAGTATTACTCAGTGAGCTGGCGGCCTCTACCCGCAACCTAGACTCTAACCCAGACAACCCAAAATAACAATCAATCTAGCCCTAGCATGCACTAGAAGCTAAGGCTAAGCAAACTGTTACTAGATTTAATAGGTTTCCTAGCTCCTTGTGGATTGGATCCCTAAGTACTGCAACTGAACCTCTTATTTGAGAGAGTAATTCACTCCTTAGGGTAATTTGAGTGGTATCAATGCTACATGCTCATGAGATGGAACTGGCTGGTGGGAAGAAAATAAAGGGACTGGCACTCTCTTTGGTTGAGAAAGAAGGCATTCAGACTGAAAATACTGATCCATTAAGCATGTTTTTCGTCGTTTTGATTGAGAACTTTGAAGAGTAGAATGTGGGAAACCTCAAAGGAAATTCAGTTCAGGAGAACGGACATCAGAAACTGAGAAAACCACAAGGAAACTAAATATCAAATGCTTTGAATGCAAAGGGTATGGACATTTCAAAACTGAATGTCCTACATCCAAACGAAGAGAAATCCAATGTTTTGGATACAAAGTATATGGACATACTCCACTGGAGTGTGAGAGCGAACTGAAAAAAGGAGAAGTAAGTGCTGGATATTAATGAAGACGAGTCAGAAAGTGAGATTGAGGAAAAAGAAATCAACAACTTTGTAACATTGGTGGGTATTACTGAATTGAATCAGGATATGAATCAGATGATGAACCATAGCAAGAACTCATTGAAAGCTACGAACAAGTGTGTGAAAATCTCATGAACCTTGGAAAGGAAAATTTGGCGCTTGCTAAAGAGAAAACATGTCTCAAAATTGAGCTAGTATTGATGCAACAAGAAATCCAGAGAGGGAGAGAACCGAAGCTAGCACATGAGATGTGAATCTTTTGAGAAAGAAGCTGAGACTTGCCAATAAGGCAGAAGAATTTTAAAAGAAAATTGAACTGGAGAAACAAGTGTGGTCCAAAAATTAAGAAGAACTTGATTAACAGTACAAAATATCAAAATGTTCACCGGAAATAAGCTACTGAATAAGATTTTGAGCTATGGTCAAACTGATAAGTCGTATAAGGGAATATGCTACACAAGAAGGCTGGAACTTATACTGGCAAAACTAACTTTGTCTCAGGAGGATATGCAAAGACTGCAACATAAGTCATTGGACGCTTCTACTGTGAAAAGTTTAGTCACTACAAAAGGTTCTGCTACAGATATATTGAAAAGGTTTAGCAAATCTCGAATCAACGGAAATTATGGAGGATATAGGAAAGACAAACCAGGGATGGGTGAAGAATACATATATCTACTATGCAACACCATGTACAACAAGGTCATGATATTCGATGTAATATAGCACTCTCTATAGAGAGCTCAGAGGCGAAAGAACCTTGGTACTTTGATAGTGGTTGTTCTTGACTTATAACTGGAAATGTTGAGCATATGGATGAGATAAAGAAAGTCAAATAAGACAATGTTGCGTTCGGATATGGTGACAATGAGTGATCAAAGGAAAATTAACAACATGTAATACATATGTACCAAAATTAATAAATGGCTACTTGTTCAAAGACTGAGACCAAACCTGATCAATATGATCCAGTTATGTGATGACGCACTTAATTTTGTGTTTCGAAAAATTTACTGTCGAGCAATCACTGAGTTTGGAATCACAATACTATAAGGGATTAGAGCTCGGAACAACTACTATGTGGAGAAAAATGTTAAATTCCTAGCTGCCAAAACAATTATCGATTATGGTCTCAACGGTTGGGTCATATGAATTTGAAAAACTTGACAAACTTGGTGAACAAGGATATGGTTATATGTATACCAAAACTCCGGATAGAGAACAAGATAATATGTTGTGCATGAAATCAAGGAAAATAGGTAAAGATGCAACACAATAAGGTACATGTCATACAGACTAGTGCACCTCTTGATCCAGTTTACATGGATCTAATGAGGATGATCCAGATCTAAAACAATGCTTGCAAGAAGTATGTTTTTCTCTAGTGGATGGCTACACTAGGTTTACTTGTGTGAGATTCATTCGAGAGAAGTCTGAAACTGATGAGAGCTTCAAAATATGTGCACACTTCTTGAACTGTTGGAAGATTGTTTGACCTTAGGATGAGATTAATAAGGTCATTCTAGGTAGAGTTGGGAGTCATCAAAAGGGCAAAGAACTTATCTTATTTTTGCCTCTCATTAAGGACAGCCGGATCAACATCTCAAGCTCAGCCCATAAGGATCTGAACTTGCAAAAGTGTTGGGTAAACTCCATGTCTTCTTAACAAAGATCATTGATGGCGTTCTTAATTTCAAAGATTAGGCTCAAGTTGGAGGTATTCCCACAAAAAATTTAAAAATTCTTAAGCCTCCAAGATTGATGCTTCTATGTAGCTTTGGATGATAGACAACACTTGTTAGCCCTCTTGAAACCACTTGTCTTCATCCACAAAGACAATCTCCTTGCCATCTTGTTGGGCCGTTTGTTTTGGAGCTTGATCTTTAGTTACATGACTCCATAAACCACGGCCACCCGAAGCTATCTTAACCATCCTAGACCACAGTAAGTTGTTTACCTTTATAAGGGTGATTGGAACAACCATTTGTTTGGAGTTTTGCATGGTCAGATCCAGAAAAAAACAAAATAGGTTGAATGTTGAAGAGAATAAGAGCTTATTGCACTATATTAGAACATGAAATTAACTTAATGAAAATGATTAAAAGATTGAATGGTTGAGAGAAAATAGAGAAAAGAGAATTTAATTTTCTTATTATTCCTTACAATTGTGGATACAATAATTTTTTAATAGGTTCGACTTTTTATAGGAAAACAAAACAGACTTAACTTACAAAAAGAAAACAAATATAAAAGTATATATGTTTTACTGTTCATTCACATCTATTGTTATTCACTGTTACTATTCACAGGGGCGGCTTAATACGGAGGGTGGTCAGTGCGACCGCGTCGGGCCTAGTCTAACTGTAATAATATTAGGGGTTTTGATTCTTAAAATTAGCATATTTGGTCCAGATTTAGACAGCAAAAAACCTGATATATGTACTTCTCTGGTTAAAATACTAAATAGAAATGTGTACATGTTAAAATGCTCAAATAGAAACATTATATTTGTTGTTCAAAAAAAAGAAAGAAATGTGTGTATGTTTGTGATGCTTGAGTCAAAAAGTTCTTAGTTACAAAACTAGCTAATAGTAGGGTCCTAAAACACATTTTGCCCCAAGGGGCTTGGTAATAATGAGCCGGCCCTGACTATTCATCCAAAGACTTCTTGTTCTTTCATTTTGATACATTCTTTATTATGTAACAATCATATTTATACTCCACCAATTCACTTGTAGAGGAACCTTAACACACGTAGCGTTATGACATATCATGTGTTTGTTGGTGTTGCTTTGGCTGGTGTTTTTTTTTCTCTTGTCGACGGGCTTGTGTTTAATATGTTTGTCTCCGCTCTATATTTCCAAATTTCTTTAGATAGCGTCCAGTTCATTTGTGTTTCAAAAAAAAAAAAAAAAAAAAAAAAAAAGGCATCCAGTTCATTTTTTCTAGATCCTATATATGTTAAGATCTATATTAATATATAATTTGCTAGCCGGAGATCAATTTTTCCAAAACCCGATCCATTTAATAAGAAGGAATGGACTAGCCAATAGTTTTGTAAAAGGTGTGGAGCAGGACGAAGCATAAAGTCAAGGATAAAATAAGACTTATTATTTGCGACGAAATTTATTTTGCAGGCACTATCCATTTTGCACACATCATCCATTATCTCAATTTAACTGCTCCTTTGATTTTCGCAAGAAAGAAAAAACAAAAAAAAAATAAAGAAGTAAATAGATTGAAAAAAGAAAATCATCTGTTCGGGAAGTTCCTTTTAAAATTTATTAAACCATGGCCACAATCATAACTTAATTTTGGATTTCTTACTTGTATTTTGGATTAGTTAGGTCAGTAGCTAAACTTTGATCATTTAACACAAAGATACCCCAAGTTTCATTGAAAGTTATTCAAATTAGCTAAATGCGAAGAATGTTCTGATGGTGTTATTTCATATAATTATCACTGATTTGTTGTGAACGAACGCAAGTCGAAAAAAGCAAAGAACTTAAGAAAAAAATATGTTTTGAGGCAAATACTCGTTTTAGGATTTGTATTGTATAATATAAATAGATAATTTTACAATCTTTTAGATCCATATTTATAGTAGTCTCAAAATTAGTTTTTTTTTTATGAATATATACTTATATATTTTGTCTACTCTACTTCTTGTCATTAAATTTTAATCACAAATCACTTATTAAAATTATGTTATGTCAATTTGATCAAATATGACATCAAACTGTGGCTTTATTTTAGAGCCGATTATGAAAAAGTTAAACTTCAAATACAGAAAGAAGAAATAACAAAGTTAAACTTCAAATACAGAAAGAAGAAATAACAAACCCGATGATTATCAATTCATTAGAAAGAAATCTATATGAACGTTTGAGCTTTCTACAGTGTATGTGTCAATTACTACCAAGTACCAACAGTGTCAGTATGACGGCCTGCACAAATAATAATTACAATAGATTGAATGCCACGAATCCATATTCGTGCAGTTGTTAGGTGTGTATTCACTATGAGGTATAAATTGATGTATACTTAAGGGTAAAATTTTATCTTGTTCAAATATAAATTTAAAAAATCATATAAAATACAGTGGTATTAAAACTTATAATTTTAAATTTTCATCTAAAATCTAAATTATAGAAAGAAAAATAAATATATATTCTAAAATTTTATCGTGGTTTTAATATATTTTGTTCAAATTTAAGTCTTAAAAATAATTTGAAATCTATGGTTTTATAAAGAACTGTTTAGTATTTAAATTGAAAATAGGTGTTTTATCCGCATCTTATGAATATTTAGAAAAATATATCTAGATTCGCTTACAATGAAGAGAGCTCACTTTATGATCGAACATAAGACTAGAACTGTACCCGAATAAATAACTATGGATTATATCGGAAATATTTAGTGTATAATGCATGTATATTATTTGCTTGCTTCAATTGTATGATTTTATTTTATATTGTTATTCCAGTAGTATGATTGTATTTTTTTTTGTTATTTTTGTTTTTAAAGATATGTTGTTGCTCTTGATATAATTGCTAGATAATTTTAAACTTCTGCTAATGTATTAACCCAATTTTTGGTCAGATGAATTGATCATGTGTTAGCTTTTTATTGTTAAGTTTTCTTGCTTTGCATTTACTTAGACAGATAATAGAAGTCATCCTAATACTTGTAAGTCGGCATGTCATCTAAATAAAGCTACTTCATATATCTTTTTCCATGTGAAGCAAAAATGAATAAATATCATTTTTACCTTGTTCTGAGAGATCGTCTTCACCTCTCTTAGCTGGTGCTGATATTTTATCATAATATTTAGCTCAGAGATTCTTCTGATTAAGAAAAATATAACAGAGTCTATTAAATTCAATCATAGTGTATGTATCCATAAAAAATGTTGACTCCCAAACATTAAAAAAAAAAAAATTATATATTTGCAAAAAAAAACATTAAAATTATAGGTGATTCATGATATCTCTTTTGTATATTAAAAGCGAAATTAAAAGTCCCACATAATTACTATTCATATTTTTCTTCCGTCTGTATCAACAAAACTAATATCAATTCTTAATATTAAACCATCTTCCTGTGCGAAAAGAATAATGGATCACTACAAGAAAACATCGGTATTCTGACGGACATTACGACGGAAAATGAAATCCTCGGAATATCCCGAGGAATTTCCGAGGAAATTCCGAAGAAACACAAAATTGGGTTTCCTCGGAATATATCGACGGAATTCGACGGAATTCCGAGGAAATATCAATCCGTCGGAATATTCCGAGGA
>NC_027751.1:21546562-21548137 GCF_000695525.1 Brassica oleracea var. oleracea | reverse complement strand
AGTGTAGTGCAGCTCGGTGTAGCTCACTGAAGTGTAGGTCAGCTCCCAGGGCTGGATGGTCTAGCTCACTCAGCTGGATCAGCTGGGGATCAGCTCAACTCAGCTGGACTGAGTGTTCAGGTGTTGGGCAGTTGGGCCGGGTCTGGACAGTGGTCAGGCCATGTGGATGACCCATGTGTACCAATGGGCTGGAGGGCTCTTGTGGTTGGGTCATGGGCGTGGGCAATCAGTCTGGGCCTTGTTTGGCCTTGTCCAGGAGTGGATTGGCAGTTCCAGGGCGTGTGGTAACTGTCATAGGCGAAAGGGTGCAATCTGTACCATTGATTAAATCAATGGCCAGAAATGATACCGAAGGGATGCAATGATTAAGAAGTAACCACCGCACCCCTTCTCCTATATATAGAAGGCTAGTCCGTGCTTTTGCAGGCACGCCAGGGCTTCCTTCTACACCCTGAAACACAAAGAATCCAGAGAAAAATACAGAGAGTTGGTCGGATTCCCAATCCAAGACCCATGGTGGTGTGAAGGCCATAAAGAGGCTGTTTTGGGGCAGATCAAGGGAGAAGTTGAGAACGACCCTCTGAACGGTTTTGATCATTGTTGACAACACCCAAAGCCTTATCTGGAGCCTTTTAACACACGCAAATGGTGAGGAAAGGAGGGAGTTGGCCGGAATCCATTCCCAAGGGCCAATGCAGCCTTAAAGGGAGATTGGTGTGGAAAGCAGTTTCATGGGGAACAAAGAGGGAAGTGATGCACGACCTTTGGACGGTGATTGATCATGGGTGATCATGTCTAAGGCTTCCTCTGTGTCTTGGGAACACAGGCAATTGGTTAGGAGAGAAGGGGGAAGGCTTGACTCCACTCTCAAAGGCATGAACAGCCTTGAAGATGGATGCAGTATAGAAACTGGTTTCATGGAAGTTCCATGGAAGGAGTGATGGGCACGAACCATGGTTAGATCTTATCAATACTGGAAGTATGTGATAAGGGTTTGATGAAGGCATGCTAGGAGGAGCATGGACGCCCCTGATGAGGTAACAGGTGGGGACTGCAGACCATTGGACATAGTCTGGTACACTATGGGCTGATCTGGTCCTGCAGTTACACCTTACTCTGTTTTTATATTATTAATCATATTATTTCTTCTTCTTACGATTGAGATTGATGATTAGACATAGTAGCACTGAACCATAGCTTGGCCGGTTCAGAAGAACCCTCCATGGCCTTGATTTGGCAGCTAATTCCGGATCTCCTACTTCATGATGGATTTATGGCGATCTGACTTTGGAATCCTCTTAGTCGTGAATTATCATGAATTATCATGGTATTTGGGGATTTTTATCTGATTGATTTCGAGATGGTCAAGGTGGCGGGTGGGGCTGTTCTAGGTCGAGATCCATAGGATCGAGATCGGTTCTTGGAATTCTGACTTGACCATTCTCTTAGTTAAGATTTATCATGAATTATCATGAATCCTAATGAGTTTTTAGGGATTGATTTAGAGATGGTCCCTTGGGCCGGTTTGGCTGATCTTGGCCGAGATCTATGGGATGGAGGCCGGTTCTGGGAAAT
>NC_027751.1:21544420-21544898 GCF_000695525.1 Brassica oleracea var. oleracea | reverse complement strand
AGAGAGAATGAAGTGTGAATGAGTTGAATGAGGAGGGGTTGTATTTATAGGAAATTGCTTACGGCCCTCCGACGACTTTCCGACGAAATTCCGACGGATGTAAAGCAGTCCGTCAGAATTCCGTCGGCATTGTCCAATCTCAAACGGCTATACAACGGTCATATATATTTGTCGGAAACGGTCACATGGTTCATCAGAAATTCGTCGGAAAATTCCGACGGAATACCGACGACGGTAACGGTTATATCTATTAATCGGAATGTCGTCGGAAGTTCGTCGGTATATTCCGACGAATTTCCGACGACTACAACGGTTATATTTTTATCGGCATGTCGTCGAAAAGTCATCGGAAAATTCCGACGAGCCATGTTTCGTCGGAATTCCGTCGGAAATGGCCGACGGAATTCCGGCGACTTCAAATTTTTGGTTTTCGTCGGAAACTGGTCGGTAATCCGTCACAAACGTCCGACGACATTGA
>NC_027751.1:21540121-21544333 GCF_000695525.1 Brassica oleracea var. oleracea | reverse complement strand
AAGTTTTAGGTTTTAAAAGAGCTTTGCAAAAGGCACTGCAAAGAGTATTTGCACCCCTTCTATTGTTTTCGAAGCTTTCTTCGACTACGAGTTATCAAGTTCAAGATCAAACCCTTGATCTTTTAATTATACGACTTCCGCACTCTATCAGTTGGTATCAGAGCCAGGTCGTTTCGGGAAAGAACTTCGTGTTTTCTATGACTAAGAAGACAGGAGGCGCTGGTGGTGACAATCAGGATCAGAACCCGGAGGGAAATGCAGCGTCACTTATCATCACAAAGGATTCCAATGCCTATAAGCTAACGGCTACTTTCCTTTTCTTTAAGCTTTTTCCGTTTTATGTTTATTTCCTTATCTTTGGGGTTTTACTATTAGGAATAGGTTTTCTTATGACGGTTTAAGGGTTCTATATAAAGAACTGTCTTATGGCTTTGTAAGAGACGATTTGATTAATAAGAATTAAAAGTTTTAGGTTTTAAAAGAGCTTTGCAAAAGGCACTGCGAAGAGTATTTGCGCCCCTTTTATTGTTTTCGAAGCTTTCTTCGACTACAAGTTATCAAGTTCAAGATCAAACCCTTGATCTTTTACTTATACAGCTTCCGCACTCTATAACTCTTCACTTTCATTTATATTATATATCTTGTCCTTAATTGAGAACTAAAACCCCTCTATTTCACATTTTCTACTAATAATATAACATTAGGTAATAATCTGCGCCTTACACGTGATGAGATTATTAATTTCGTTATCTTTAGAAAAAAAGACATTAGGTCTCTTTAAACTAGATATCGGTTTGGTTTTAGGTTTATTTTCCAATTTTTAATCTCCTAAAATATTACTATTATTCTAAATCTATATTTATTTTGGTTTGTTCGGTTAAAATGCTTGAGGTTTTTGGTTTTTTGGGTGATAAACCAAAAACTATTATTATTTGTTTGGTTTCATGTTATATGAGTTTCAGACTGTCCTGATGTCGAACCAATAGTTTCATATTATAATTTCTAAATGCATGCAAAATCAAAATCTAGATAATAGTTGAAGAAAAAGAAAAACAAATTATCAAGAAAAATCATTTCTCTACAATTTGTCAATGGTGAAAGGAAGCATTCAAAAAAAAAATCCAATTTTTAACTATTATTGAGTAAAAAAGAGGTATGCAATGATTTGTTACTAATTGACTCAAAGTTGTTTATGAGTTCTGTTGTATTGATATGGAACTCTAAACTAATCATATTTAAAGTGTGAGATTATTTGAGTTGTGTTTTTATAAAATGTGTCATGTAATATATTAGCAAATCGAAATTGTATGTGAGTTTAGTATTGATAAAGAACACTTGAATATATTGTGTAATCGAGTTTGAGAGGTTTATCAAGGAGAAAAAATGTCAATTAGTGTCTTGCAAATTGTATTTCTACGTGGAACTATGTATGTGAGTTTTATATTGACAAACAAACCGTAAAGTATTATATTAGGAAAGCGATTTTGTTGAGATTTCGTAAAGTTGGTTTGAGAAGTTCTCTACATATGACACGTTAACGTATTCATTCTCGAATCGCTGTAAGGCTGCCACGTAGTGAACTTAGTGTGAACACATTAATATCAAATGTTTCTCTTTTAATATATAGGAGATTGTCAATCTAATCCAAATTACATATAGTTGTGTGAGTATACACAATAGTTAGTAAATTTACATTTTCCTTCTTTCTACAGAAATTAAATATACGTACGTAGGCAATGTATTTCGAAGATTATTAGACCTCAGAACAAAACTTAGGATCATCTCCTAGGGTAAACCTTTAAATTCACCTCACATTCTAGGAACAATCAAAGTGTCATGTAGATTTTTAAATAAAAAATATTAAATTAAAAAAAAAATATCTAGAAGAAAATGACGCCAATTTTAACGATGCTAACGGCGTCAGCTAAACCCTAAATTTAAAATCATAAAATTCTAGATCCAAACTCTAGACCATAAACCCAAGCTCTATATCATAAACCCAAATCCTATACATTAAACCCAAACCATATACCCTGAACTCGAATCCTAGACCCTAATCCCAAACCGTAAACCCTAAATCCAAATCATATATCTTAAACCCAAATCCAAACCCTATACCCTAAACCCACACCCTAAACCTAGAAACCCAAACCCTAAACCTAGAAACCCAAACCGTAAACCCTAAACCCAAACCCTATAGCGTCTAGGTTTAGGGTTTGGGTTTAGGGTTTACGTTTTGGGTTTATGGTCTATGATTTGGGTTTAGGATATACGGTTTGGGTTTAGGGTTTACGGTTTGGGTTTATGGTTTAGAATTTGAGTTTAGGGTTTAAGGTTTAGGATTTGGGTTTAGGATATAGGGTAGGATCTAGAGTTTGGTTTAGGATTTAGGGTGTAGGGTTTAAGATTTAAGATTTAGTGTTTAGGGTTTAACTGGCAGCATTAGCGTCATTAAAATTTACGTCAGTTTTTTTTTCACCTATTTTTTAAAAAAAAATTAATATTTTTATTTAATAATCTACATTGCACTTTGATTGGTACTAGAAGGTGGGGTAAATTTAAATGTTCTCCCCGGACCTAAGTTTTGTTCCTTAATTTAATGGTTTTGACAAATGGTTTCTACTAAAGTATTTTTTACACTTGTTTGTTGTAGACACAGTCACTGTCTCATATGGTCATGTCTTATACGCGAGTCCCTCTCTCAAATGTATAAATAAGACCCAAACCACCTATCATTGTTTTGACTACTTGAAAATCTAAAGCACAAAACATTTATGTAAACTTTCCTCAATGAGAGACTCCTCAACAACAACATCTACCAAATCCTCACCGATATGGAAACCGTTTGCCTCAAACTGTTGCTCCGTCGATGACCAAACCGTCTTGGGGAATTTAAGCCGTTGTCGACCTTCCAAATCAGAGTTCTCCAAGAACCATCTCGGACCACTTCCTTCTTTCCGGCGACTCTCCTTCGCCGATCTAAGCCGTTCTTCTTCGGCTAGGATCAATGAAGATCTCGCAGAGGTTCTCGGAGCCGATTTAGTGGATTTTCAGATGTGTGAACTTAAAATGATCACGCAGTGTTTCTCTCGGAACTATCTTCTCGGAGAAGGTGGGTTCGGTAAAGTTTATAAAGGTTACATCGATGAGAATCTCCGACAAAGTATCAAGGCTCAGCCTGTTGCTGTCAAGCTACTGGACATTGAAGGGCTTCAAGGACATCGTGAATGGCTTGTCAGAACGTTTACTAGTAATAGTATGCCTGATTAATTACTGAGTTCTTTTCACTTTACTAGTAAGAGCATGTTTATAGGCAAAACTCTCAAGTGTTTCTTAAGTGGGCCCTAATGATTTTTTAATGATTATCATTAAGCTAAGAGACATAATTAAGATACACTTAATTATAGGGGTTTATTGGTAGTTTCTTAATTAAAGTTCTTAACAATTAAAAAAATATTAAACTAAAATTTAAACAATTTTTTTTTAAAGGATAAAGTTTATTTATTAAATAAAACAAAGTCAAACATAAGATTTTAAACATAGATTTTTTTAAAAAAAACATAAAAACATGAAAATAAAGATAACTAAAATAAACGATAATAATTTGAAAGCGGCATCTAAGTTCAGTTGCTGTCTTGATCACGTCCAAATTTACGCCATATATGTTCAACCAAATCACGTTTCAGTTGTTGATGCGCTTGTTTATCACGAATTCTTACTCGAACACCCATCTGATTGGCGATATTTGTAGGGGTATCTGTTGAATATGTGAGATCGACATGTGAACTTCTGCTGCCTTCTCCTTGCTGGAAATCTGAAACATCGTATTGAGTGTGTTGATCTCGTTCGTTTTCTACTATCATATTATGGAGTATGATACATGCTCTCATAATCTTCCCGATCTTTACTTTATCCCAACAAAGTGCTGGATTTTTAACAATGGCAACTCGAGCTTGTAAGACTCCGAAAGCACGCTCGACATCTTGTCTGACAGCTTCTTGACATAAAGCCACTTTCGGACCTTGTGGTAATGAAATAGATTGGATAAAAGTTGCCCATTTCGGATAAATACCATCGGTGAGATAGTAAGCCATTGAATAAGAATTTCCGTTCACCGAGAAATTCACTTTCGGAGCTTGACCATTTATTATGTCATCAAAAACAGGTGAGCGATCAAGAACATTGATATCATTTAAGGTACCTGGAGGTCCG
>NC_027751.1:21539013-21539929 GCF_000695525.1 Brassica oleracea var. oleracea | reverse complement strand
GAGCCGGAGGTATTCGTCGACCGCATCAAGCGCAGAACCATATGCCAACACACGAATAGCTGTTGTACACTTTTGAAGTGCAGATAGAACAAGTCTTCCGGTAACATCTTGCTTTTGACGAAATAATGAAACTTCATTGGAGAGGCGATCAACAATACGCATAAACAATGGCTTGTTCATTCGAAATCGTCGTCTGAATAAATTTTCAGGATATGTTGGAGTGTCACTGAAATAATCATTCCATAGCCGGAGATGACCTTCTTCACGGTTTCTTTCTATAAAAATTCTTTTTTTTCTTGTCTTCCTTTCGTCTTCTTGATCACCAAAATTATTGCACAAATTCTCGAAAGCTTGATCGAAAGCTTGATCAAAATATTGATCGAAAGCTTCATCCATTGACCCCTCGAAATTTTGATGAGAAGAAGATGCCATGAAAATTTGTTTTAGCTTTTTATAAATGTGTTTGTGATGAGAATTGAAAGTATATAGAGAATGGGTATGAAATGTAAAACGAGAAGTGGCAACAGAGAGTGATGCGTGTGTGTGTGTTGAGAACTTGAAAGAAACTGCTGTTTGTGATGAGTGTGGGTGATGAGAACTTGAAAGAAACGGCTGTGTGTTTTGTTTAGCGATTGAAAGAATGGAGAGATTGGATATTGGCAAATGACTACAACTATGGAAAACATAATTTATAATGTTTCTGATGCAAAAAATTACAATTTCTCGTGATGCAATGCAACAAAATACTTCCATGATACAAGATACTCGTGATGCAACAAAACAAAACTTGTTCTCTCGTGATGCAAGAAAACAAAACATGTTCCATGATACATGTTCTCTCGTGATGCAAGAAAACAAAACTCTTGTGACCTCTCAGCAGTATCTCTGCCTCAGACTCTCATAACCTCTCTTGTGA
>NC_027751.1:21516791-21537459 GCF_000695525.1 Brassica oleracea var. oleracea | reverse complement strand
TCCGAGAGCCACCAGGAGAGAGATGTCACCGTTCACCGCTTTCCTAAACACTCCGAGAGCCACCATGAGAGAGATCTCGCCGCTTTCCTTCGTCTCAGAGAGCCGCCGGATAGACATGTCGCCGACTGACTTCGTCTCCGGGAGCGACAAGGAGAGAGATGTCGCCGGCTTCCTTCGTCGACGAGAGTAACCGATACAAAGGACGCCGATTTCCTTTATCGATAAGAGCCACAGAGAGACACGGCGTTCCGTTGACGAGCGCCACCGAAGGACAGTCGAATCGCCTTTTCGCCTAGGAGAGGAGACAACCGGAGAGAAAAAAAGAAAAGAAGAGACGAAACCGAAGCAACGCGGACACCCCTCCTTTCTCCCATTGATGGCTGACACGTGGCGCTCAAGAGACGCCCCTTCTCGGCCTTAATTAGGAGACGTCTTTTGGCTAATTCTCTTTTCTTCTATTTCTTTTAATCCCATTTAACATAAGATACACCATTAAGATACATCAATAAACCTGCTCTAATAGTATGCATGATTAATTACTGAGTTCTTTTCACTTTATCGCTGTCCTATTATTAGTGTTTAATTATTTTCCATATGACACATGGATTACACATTGGTTTGAACAATAGGCTACGATAGAATACAATTCTGGAAAAAAAAACGAACCACTCCTCTGTTTTTTTTTTTTGTATTTCAGTCAAAGATATCCTTGGACTCGCATACTTATCTTTTAGTACTTTTGGGTATGAAACTACATTGGAAATATATATTTGTTTATATTATGGGTTAAGTACGCATATGAGCTTGTCGTTTTATATTGTTGGTGTCACGTAGAACGTATAAGAATCTTTTTGGTTAGCAGAATATAATAGTTGGTGAGAGTACTTTGATACACTCTTTAACTTTGCATATGTACACGTATCTTCCAAATTTATTCTATAAGCATATGACATTTGATTTATTTTCATATGCAGTCTGAAGTCATACTCCTTGGACAACTAAAGCACCCAAATCTAGTCAAGCTTATCGGTTACTGCTGCGAGGAGGAAGAACGAGTCCTTATCTACGAGTTCATGTCACGTTGTAGCTTGGAAAACCACCTCTTCAAGCGTAAAAATCATTTTTCATATAGTCTCACATCATATGTGTGCCTATTATTATATAGTCTGTATTTCGTTTTATTTTCTAATCCTAATTATATAAACAGGGATTTCAATATCTCTGCCATGGGCTACGCGGCTGAAAATTGCTGTCGCAGCTGCTAAGGGTTTGGCGTTTTTGCATGATTTAGAGAGTCCAATAATTTACCGTGATTTCAAGACTTCTAATATACTACTTGATTCGGTACAGTTTCAGCCATTTATTTAAATAATTCTTTTCCACGACATGTTGTCAAACAAAAAGAAGACAACATATTATAATCTTTTTTTTTGACAACGACAACATATTATAATCAACATATTTATTTTTGTAAGAAAAAAAAATTACTTTATTTTGATGCGAGTTGTTAACAATTATTCCAGGATTTTACAGCGAAACTATCAGATTTCGGTTTGGCAACAATGGGACCAGAAGGATTCAAATCTCATGTCACAACTCGAGTCATGGGCACCTATGGTTATGCTGCTCCTGAATATGTGTCAACAGGTTTATATACAAAACTATTTTCTTAACTTTTCAACAATTTTTTTTTGATCAAATATAAAATTTTAAACATACATATTGAATAGAATTATATAGCTATATATAAATGACTAGATAAGTAAAACAGATAGATGTGAAAGTTTAAAATTTTTGAACTAGTAGGTATTTAATTTTATGGAATTATAACAAATAATACATTTGATTTGGTTAATTCTCTAATGCACGTGAGCAATATTTTCAGGGCATTTAACGACAAAGAGTGATGTGTACAGTTACGGAGTCGTGTTACTCGAGCTCCTAAAGAGCCAGTGAAAAGTCACGGCCGAAAAACCAACAGAACATCATTGACTGGGCAAAACCTTACCTAACGAGCAGGCGTCGTCTCCGATGCGTTATGGACTAGAGGCTCGCTGGTCAATACTCTGTCACGGCAGCTAAGGATACGGCTCTTCTCGCCTTGCAATGTGTGAGCCCTAACCCTAAGGACCGGCCTAAGATGCCTGCCGTTGTGGAGGTTCTTGAGAGTCTCATGCATCATAAAGACATGGCTGTTTCCTCCGGCCACTGGCCACCGTCTCCTAGCTCACAAGGCGGCAAGGTCTCGCAAAAGGTTAGAGGGGATAATGGAAACTCTCGGAAATCAGCTCCGGGTTCACTAAGATCGTGAAGTCAGCGATTGATTAAATTAATATACGTGTGATGTGTCTTTTGTGTGTGTGTGTGTGTGTATATTTATGGAATGTGGCTAAACATATATCTAAGTGTGTGACATAGTAATATCAACAAAAGAAAAGACATTTTTAAAGACAAGAATACGTATGCTTTTGAAAACACATAGAATACATTTTTATGACACTTCTCTTGGTTAGTTTTAACTTTAAACTTTGAAGATCCCTGTTTGAATAGAAAGCTTGTCCAAAAATCTAGCTCTCTTTTGTTGTCTTGGTCCTAGAGCTCATCAATGATCATCATAATCAGTCACGCTCTTTTTTTTTTTTTTTAAATATATGTTAAATTTACTCAAAAAAAAAAACAATGTTTTTGCATCTTGTGCTACATGTTTAGAAACTTCTGATATTTTCTAAGACTTTGAGTTATCTGGTGGAGAGCCACAAACCGAGAGCTGCTGCATATTTGAAATCACCGACTTGTCTAAATGCTAGACATCTGTTTCGAATTTGTCTGTCCAGCATGCTGACCAAGACAGAAACTGTGGTTGGAGTAGCTCTCTATGCCTCCTATCATTTCTTTCACACCAAATGGAATGAATTCCGAGAGTTGAAGAGCATATCTGAAGAGGAACGTGGTGAGTAAATCCTGACTGGTAGCTTTGATGAAAGTTCATTAGCTCTGTACAGACGTGTGTAAAACGCCCACGAAGAAGATCTCTAGTCAGCTGAGACCATACATCTGCAGAGAAAGGTCAGGAGAAGAACAAATGGTCCCTAGTTTCCAACTGATTGCAGAAGACATAAGTTGGGTTTGCTCCTGAGGATCAGAGGAGCATGCGATCGCCAGTTGTGAGACGGTTGGATTGCCAACCAAGTAAATAAAGCAAACTTCAGAGTATGATGCTTGAACCACAGACCTTTCCACCAATCAACACTTTGTGCATGTTGATGGATTAGACTCCAGGTGTTTTTGGTACTGAAAACTGGTTTATACACATCAGGACCACTTTTCCAGACAGTACAATCTTCCCAATTTGAAAGCTTGGTTCTCTGTTCTTCCATGCCAGCTTCGATCATATTTAGAATGTCTGCTCTATGGTGTCTTCTTCTTCTTCTCGAAAGAAATGCTGATGAAACCGTGGCAGTCAAGCTAATCCCCATATCAATGCATCCCCGAGCACCCGTAATATCATAAAGACATCCTAATGGTGACCCTGAATCAAACCAGAAAGAGGTTCGGTTACCATTCCCCACCTTCATCTTATGAAGCTCTTTTGCAAGGTCTCTGTACTTCAAAAGCTTTTGCCACATCCATGAGCTTGCAATTGTTTTATTTTTTATAGACCAAATTGTGTCTTCCTTTATCAAGTACACTTGGATCCATCTAGTCCACACAGATGGCTGCTCACACAGAATTATTCACAACAATTTCAGTGTGAGAACTTTGTTCATCTCTTTCAACGATCTAAGTCCCAAACCTCCTTCATGCTTAGGAGAACAAACCACATCCCATGATACTTTTGCTTTCTTTACATTCAAAGAAGGACCAGACCAAAAAAAAGCAGAGCAGAGGGTATTGATCTCTTTGATACATTGCCCCAGAAGCTTGAACCCAGTCATCCAAAAGTTCAGAATGCTCAGGAGAACAGATTTTATCAGTTGCAGCCTACCAGCCATTGATAGAAAGATTTGTCCATAGGGTTATTCGCTTTTTGATCTTCTCGAGAAGCACCTGATAGCCTTCTTTTCTCATTTGGCGAGTGAGAAGAGGGAAGCCCAAATACCGGACCAGTAAAGTACCAGAAGCAAAGCTAAACTAATTAAGAAGATCTTGACGACTTTCATCTGACATACCAGAATAATAGATGGTTGATTTCTCCATGCTTATCTGTAAGCCTGAAACCTTTACGAAATAATTAAAGACTTCCAAAATGTTCTCTATTGATCTTACTCTTCCATCTGTAAATACCATTATGTCATCAGCAAAGCTAAGATGAGTAAGTCCTAAATTCTTGCATTTCAGATCATATCCAAACTGATGATCTCGCGCTGATTTATCTAGAAGTTTAGATAACACATCCAGTCACGGTTTTTTGGATAAGGCAAAAGTGATTGTATGCTTTTGATTTTGTTTAAAAATTATTCACAGGGTACCAAATCTCCTATATATTAATTGAGAATCATTTAAAAAGTTGTAACACTACATGAAAACATGGGCATAACGACTGCAAATATCGTCGTTATACGCCAATTACGACGACTTAAGGACGATTTGACTATCAACGTTAATAGCTCGTCGTAACGGGCCATCGACGTAAAATCGGCGTACAGTTACAATGAAACACTATAGAGGTTAATTCGTCGTAACAAGAGTCGTCATCAAGTAGACGTAATCTTACATCCTAAACTCTAGTCGTAAATTCGTTGTAATTATTCGTCGTAATATTGACGTAAAAACATGGTTCTGTGGACGTAAACATTTCGACGAATTCACTTCGAAGATCGATGCAATGTCATCGTAATTTCTACGACCAGCTTACATCGACTTCGACGTGAACTGGTCATAAATTTCACGACAATATTACAGCGATATTTAAATACTAAATAAAATATTTATTCAAAAAGTTTTAAATTTTTTTTTAAAAAAAAATTTACAAATAACAATTTAGTTCTAAGTATTTTTTAAACACTAATATATTAAAATATTGGTTCACGGAATCTTCATGAATCTGTTTTTGTTGCTGACAAAAAAAAAATATATATATTAAAATATTGTAATATCCAAAATAAAAAACATAGAAACACAAAATACGTACATAAAAATCTAATTAATGAAGGTTAAGATCGTCGCGGAGCTGGGAACTATTCCTTCGGCTTGTCTCTCTATTCAGATCTGGGGTCGCGGTGAATGTAGAGACGTTCATTCCGCCACTGCTGCGCAAGCACCGGGTTTGAATCCATGACGAGGTCAAACATTTTCGCAAAAAGCTCATTGGTGGTCTGCAGCTCCGAGATTACTCCATTGGTAGCTGTCAAAGCTGCCCTGAGCCGAACATGTTCCTCCTCCCTTGTAGCAGCGTAAGCTGCTGTCGCCCTAGGAACATCGTTCACCAAAACCGATCCCGACCATCCGCCCCCTTTTCTTAGGGATAATCTTCAATTAATAATTAAGTATGATTTATTATAAGTAAATATATCTTAAAAAATAAAAAAATATATAGAAAAATGTAAATAAACATATTAATTTACCTGTTCAAAATTTTTATCCTGCTCGGCGGTTGACAACTGGACCGGTGGGGCATCCGGATTTTGTTGAGACAACTGGGTCTGAACCTCTTCGATCCGAGCCTCCACTTCGTTGTGGATCCTTTCTGCCCAAGCATCGACAAACGTGCCATCTTTATGGCTATTTGTCTTCTTGTAAAGTCGAGCAAGGGATGGTGGTGCTCCTTCCTCAGCGGCCTACGTACAAAAATTATAAAAAATTATGCATTAGTAATTAATTAAATTATTTATTAATTAAAATTTTTAAAATTAAGAAATAAATAACACTTACCATCTTCAAGGGGACTCCGGCGTGTGGAGTCTGTCCAGAAGTATGGGGCAACGGCAAATTGCCTTTAGAATCAGGGGTCAAAGAGACCACTGAGCAATTGTTCAACATGCGAATATTGTGAGGATCCATCCAATAGGCCTTCAGGCCTGTCCAAACGTAGTCGCTGATGAACGTCGGTTTTGCAGCATCCCCGTGATACCACCACTTCTCTTTCCAGTTGCCAACATTGTTCTTAAGACGATTCATCACCTTCTGGTTGAAAGCCTCCTTGACTCTCTCGTTGACGGCAATAGACCAATTCCATTTTTGCGGCAAAAAAATGATTACTTTAAAAGCTGAAATAAACAAAATTGAAAAAAAAAATATTTTTATAATAATTTAAACTTACCGCAAAATACTTGAACCAAGTCCTTCAAACGTAGTCAGGTGTTAGACTCCAGTTCAGATGTGGTACTTTGAAGTATGACGTGATGGTCTCCGAAACAGATTTGCCAAGGTCATTGTTCCTCTTAAGCCTGCAAAATTTTGACGGACAATTAAATTAGATATATAACTGAATTAAAGTAAATCCGTAAATAATTTTAAAAAAATTCAGAGTTCTTACCAAAATGTGTTTGGTGGTCGATGATGGTTAAACCTTTGCAACCAGGAATTTGGAGCAGGTCCTCGACCGTATACCTGGCATACGGAGCATCCGGTGGCACCATCAAATCCGGATGAAGTCCTGCGGCAGGTGCTGCAGGAGGTCAGGAGCCGGGGCAGCATTTTGGGGGTGTGCCTGATGCTGCCGAGGATGGTGCGGATGCTGTGGTTGCACAAACGGTGCTGGAGGATGCACATAAGGTGTAGGAGGAAGCACAGACTGGTGAGTCCTGAAATTGGCATTTCCTGAAATTGGCTTTCAGGGACAAATTCCGGTACAGATACACCACCGGAGCTAAAAGCTGTCGACGGATCATTCAGCCCATAGAGAAAAGTAGTCTCATATCTCGGTTTGTTCCTAAGTCTTTTCCTACCAGAAGCAGACATACTGATAAATCTGTTTTGTGAAAACAAATTTAAATTAGTAAATGAAACAATTTAAATCCATTAATAAATCCATTAATCTAATTTATTTTCTAAACTAACCACCTAAATTAAACTAATTTCAAACCTAATCTAATTCCCTAAAATAACCACCTGAACTAAAACAAAACAAAAATTGTACCTAAAGAGAAGGCAGATCGAGGCTAGAGAGAGAGAGAGACTAGACAGCAACTAATTGCTGTCGATGGGGTTCGAATATATATAGGATATTAGGTTTCGTCGTAAAGACGTCGTAACGTAACGACAAATAAGGAACAACCCGCGTTTTCGGGTTACGACGAATAAGGAACAAGCCACGTTTTTGGGTTATGACGAATTAGGGACGATCCGTGTTTTCGGGTTACAATGAATTAAGGACGACCCACGTTTTCGGGTTACGACGAATTAGTGATGACCCGTGTTTACGGTTCGTCGTAATGTAGATGTAAACTTCAATTTTACAAGAAACATGAGGGAGTGCAAGGTCCCAGAACAGTTCTTAGCAACTCCGCATAACTTTTGCTGTTTGTCGAGTTTGATACTCTAGAAGCCGAAAAAAGCTATGCAGAGTTGACATGAACTGTTGTGATGACCGAGCACTCCCGTCAATTTCTTGGGAAGAATAAATCTTCACTGTGTGATATTTTCATTTCATTTTGATGCATTTGTGGAGTGATTGATGAGTACATATACATATGAAATTTTCTACTTCTAATTTGCGTCGATTGACCATTACGACGATTTTGAGACGACCCGCATTTTTGATATTTACGACGATGTAGGGACGACCTGCGTTTTTGATGTTTACGACGATTTTGGGACCACCCGCATTTTGGCTTACGACAAATTAGGTACTACACTTGTTTAACAGTCGTCGTAGTCTAGAAGCTCATTTATATCACCACGCCTTAGGAACAACCCGTGTTTTAAATTTACGACTGGGTAGGGTCGATGAATGTTTAGACCCTAAAGATTGAAACCCTTAAACCCCAAACCACAAACTTCAAGTTATATATACACATTAAACATTAATTTCATACATAAGCAAAATACATAACACAAAAAGTCTAACAATATAACTAAACACTTAGAGTTGTTACATAACTAAGAAATATGACATAATCAAATTCACTCGTCAAATTCACTCGTCATCACACTGAAAAAGAAGAGTGATCCTGGGAAGTTTGCAGTACCATGCACGGTGAAGGGTATTGAGTTCCCACATGCATTGTGTGACACAGGAGCATCAGTCAGCATCCTACCTAGGATTATGGCAGACCATCTGGGTCTGACGGTGGAGCCTTCCAAGGAATCGTTCAGTTTTGTGGATTGTTCTCAGAGAAGCTCAGGAGGAATTGTAAGAGGCCTAGAGGTGCATATTGGTAATGCCCTAGTTCCAGTTGATTTTCATGTCTTGGATATCAATCTGAACTAAAACTATTCTCTGTTGCTTGGGAGAGCCTTCTTGTCAACAGTGGGAGCAGTGTGCAACATGCAAACCAACCAGTTGTGCATGACCCTCATTGACCCACGTGTCTACTACGATCCTATTCCAGTCATGAAGCGACAGGCGTCCTCCAGAAGAATTGATGATCCAGGACTCATCGCAGCATGCCACTGTGGAGCTGAGTATGAGACAGAGTACTTTGCGTCGATCAAAACTCACACCACAACATCGATCGACAGTGCTAATCAAAACTCGATCGACATTCCCAAGGAAGAATCGATCGACATTCCCATGGAAGAATCGATCGACAGTAGTCCAGGCGATTGGGAGAACGACTACTATAATCCCACCATGGCGGCACACACTAGAGATACAATGCATACAGAGGAGTATGATGAGGATTATGGGGAGGAACGAGCTATAGAGTACAGAGCCATTCTTGATGAGGCTCGACAGAACCGTCTCAAAAACGATCGACACTCATCTTCATCAGACAAGCCGAAAATGAGCATCGACCAACATTGCCTACTACCCATCGATCGACACTGGAGTCGACCATGTACGAGAAGGAGATTACTCGATTGCCAGTTGGGCAGATGATCACCATCACGAAAGCTATGCAGTAGAAACTGCAATTCATGAGCCAGGAGCAGAAAATCTCTTAATACATCAATGCAACAGTCCAACACACCAGCAGAGGGTTACAAACGAGTTCTATGACACAACAGGTGGCATAGATGATCGCTTCAAGCAGAAATTTCGACATCATACTCAACCATCGATCGACATTAACCTTCCATCATCGATCGATAGACGTCCAGAATTTGGAAAAAGACCCTATGACCATGATGGCATTAGGAGAGTCCACTCCACTGGGAGGAGAAATATGAATATGGAGTCCACAGAGATGATTATGGACATGCCAGAGATGTAGATGGACACATCATCAGAGTATCCAAGGATGATATCAGAAGTCTTATGGAAAGAGCCTCAATGGATGAGCACAACTACCTAAGTCTTCCAGAACATGCTAGCTCATTCACACAGACCAAACTAGAACCAGAGATCTACACCCAGGATGAGATCAATGAGATGTTTTATGGAGTCTGTTGAGCCCAAGAAAGGAATGAAGGTGACTTCCAGATGAAGCTTGATGGTGTCTACTACCCACTGAATGATAGCATCAGTTGGTTAACTACATGCATGGAGGAGATGAGGCAAGACATAGCCAAGATAGCGTGCGGCCGAAGCTACCGCACCAGCATCGATCGACAGACACCACTCAACATCGATCGACGACGACCCACCACACTCAAATCCAATGAAGTCTCAACCAGATTCTTACACCAGAGCAGAGATTGATCAGTTGGTATAAGAGATCTACAGAACTCTGGAATCAGGAGAAGAGAGACTTGATAGGAGAGGTGATGACATCTATTTCCCAATGGATCTTGCAATGAGTTCTTTGACTTCTCAGATAGAAGCACTACATAGGGAGATAGTAGAGATTCAGAGATACATCGCTCGTCGACCAGAGGCGTCAACATCGATCGACAGACGCAACAACATATCGACCGACAGTTGCAGACGACCATCGATCGACGGAGCTACAACCCGAGGGAGGCTAGTACCAATGGTGAAATCAGACATGTCTGATACACACAACCATGGAGAGGAGATCTCAGCTGACACATACGCCACACTTATGAGACATCAGTTCAACCTTGAGAGTCTTGGAGACAGATTGCAGAAGATAGAGAATACAATTGCATCAATGAAGGACAAATGGCGCAGAGGAGATGAAGCAATGCGAGACTTCACTGGTACATGGTTCAACAAGCGCAGAGAAGAGATGGAAAATTGTTTCCCAGCAAGTTTCAGCTTTCCAAATTACTAGCCAAATCACCTTCAAAATCAAGCTAAATGACTATAACAAAGCGCTGAGTGGGAGGCAACCCACTATTAGGTAATAACTAATTGGTTTTAATTAGTTTAGTACTTATGTTAGTTTTTAAAATTATTGCAGGTCATAAAATGAAAAACAAGATAAAAATATCAGAGTAGACGATTGCCGTGAGTATCGACCGACAAAACACTACCGACATCGATCAACAGAACATCACCTGCCGCGACCGATGTCAATACAATTACATCGATCGACATCTAAACCGGTATGGTATATCATTCTAACTTGTTACATTGAGTCCTTATGCTTTAGTTATTCACATAACTCTGACTGAATTTACACTGGGGACAGTGTAGTTTAAGTCTGGGGGATGTTTACTGATATTAGTTTATTCATGAGTCTTATTAAAATGTTTTCAAAAAGAGTTTTTACTGAGTCAAGAAGGGGATAATGAACTTGTTTGATTTTTGCTTATTATAACCACACCATTCTAGATTTACTAGTTGCAAATAGCACTAAAGATACCAAAGTGGATCAACATTTCAACTATGTTACACTTGCTGAGAATGTTTGAAGGAACCAAAGCTGACCTCCAACCTAATTGAGCTCAACTTTGCTTGTTTTGGGGTTTGGTATACATGGGATCAGATTCTTCAAACAAGTCTGGAAGGTAAAGCCTTATGTAGAAATGTCACCCTGTCTCTTTCAATTTCGAATTTAGGTTTTTATATTTTTTTTTAAAAACATATATATATATATATATATATATATATATTTATAATATAGTTAGAAATAGAAAAAAATTGAGGAAGAAATAAGAACAGGACTTGATGGTTACAACCGTTAAGGCTTGATTCACAAATAATCCTAGGATATAGGTCAAAAAGAGGTGAACATGATTTGGTGGCTAAAACCATTAAAGCTTGATTCATGGAACGTGTCCAACTTTGATCAATGATCTTGCAATAAAGCAGACTTTGACTAGGGGATAAATTAGTAGAGAGAGAGGATAAGCAAGTGTGACCCGTCAGTTTATATTCATTAAGGTACTATAATGAGAGAACCCTTGTTTTTTTCTTACATATAGGGTGTGGTTAAAAACATCATACCGGCGATTGCATCCACCAACGCGATTATATCCGCAGCTTGTGCACTTGAAACCTTGAAGATTGTATCTAGATGTAGCAAAACACTTGCAAATTATCTTAAGTATGGTTTTGCTTACTTCTTATTTGCTAGTGTTCAGACTACGGTTTCTTTACCAGCAGGTCCAAATACTTGTTTGAGCATATTTGCATCCTGTGATCGATACCCCCAAGGTAAAGCCTACACTTTTATTTTATGCAAGAGTTGAGGTTGCCGGGGAGCTTTGATCGCCTATTAGATTTGATTCTTATTAAGTTTAAAACCGCTTTCTGACACAAAATTTTTTTCTTGGATTTTCAGGTACATGCCCTGCACTACAAGAAGCAACAAGGAAACCCAACTGCTATTCTCATCAGATCCTGCAAGCTTGGAGCATTCGGTCCGCAAGGAAGTGCGTTCCTCATGGATCGACAACAACACTTGTTCGTCGCTCGATTTTCGTCAGCCACCCTCGACTCATGCACTAGTCCCGTCGACCGACACTTGCTCACCACCATCGACCGACACTTGCTCACCACCATCGACCGAAGACACTCATATTCCGTCGACTGACATCTTCCATCCGACATCGATCGATAGTTCAGTCCTGAAATCGATCGATACTGAGCCGCGAGACATGGTTGCGACATTGATTCTTGTACGTGACGAGAGAGGAGACCTGCATGACCAGGAAGGTCATCTGCGTAATGCAGCAGGTCAGAGGATAGATGCTCAGGGGGCTGCAATCTCTGATTCTGATACTGATGCTACAGGCACTACTCTGCCTGTAGATGAGGCTGCGCGACCTAGAACATTGGCTGACTAAAACCGTCCGGATCAGTTCTACACCAACAGATCAGCCACTCGTCCTCCAACTATTCAGAGGGGGAATTTCGAGTTGAAGCCGCAGTACTACACACTCGTGGGACAGACACCCTACTATGGGTTATCTCACGAGCATCCTATGGACCATCTGGAGAGGTTCGAGGATCTCATATCTGCTATTAAAGTCGAGGGAGTCTCTGAAGACTACCTCCTATGCAAGCTATTCAAGTACTTCGCATTGGGTTAAGCAGTTACCACCAAGATTGTTAGGGGATTTTTGTGTAGGATCTCTGTGAGTACCACAGAACGATGGACAAGGCTGGTATTTTTTTAGATTTTGAGAGTTATCGTAGAGATAAAGACTTGAAGAGACGTTTTATTGAGTAGACAAATTAGGATTACAATGATTTGAGTAAGAACCCTAATTCTAGCCATCTAGCTCTAGCCTCTAAGTCTTGAAGTGTCGATCCCTTGCTTTAGGATTTAGGTTCCCTTTATATAGTCTTCTTAAGGCGGGACTTAGTCAGTTGGAGTGGGTTAAACTCTTCCATATTCGGAAATATGGAAGGTTCTCCTTATCGGAAGTTTTCCTTTTCCCAGGGGAAGGGGGCGGTCCTAGGGACCGGACCCGGAGTACTTCGTAGCGGGGAACCAGGGTGCCTCCTAGCGAGGACCCAGAGGCCGGTGTCCTACCTGGGGTCTGGAGAAATTCAATACCTGAGTATTTTTTCCCAACAGTTTGCCCCTTATTGCCCGATTTTGTTATCGAACTCGGGGAATAACCTGTGCACTCATGCAACCGGAGTTGCTCATTCTCAGCAGGCTTCCCTTAGGCAGGACATCGCTCCAGTAATCCTGCGATCCTGGGTTCCACTCAGGCCGGAACCATACTCTGAACGCGGGGGAGGACCGGTTCCCCTATTCCAGATCGGGGTCTGGCGCTATTGAACCGCTGACTTCTTGTCGAAGATGGAGAAGCTCTGGGCTTGTGATGGCGTCTTTGAGACTGCGGAGCCTGGAGCTCTGATGTTTCCTGAGGAGGAGCTTATGTGTTAATGCGTGGAAGCAGGCTTGATGCTGGCGTGAATTTTATGGTGAGGTTCCGGATGGAGTTCTGGATCTCCTAAGGTTTCCATTTATGGCGCCCAGGATAACTCATGCGGATTCTCGCCCGACTTTGGAGATTTTATTCCCTTAAATGGAGGAGATCCACTGAGATTGCAACTTTGTCAATAAGGAAAAGATTTTGAATTTCAAATCTCCCCCGAAATTTGGAAGTTAATAAGCTTGCGGCTTCCTCGGGAATCTTCCCAACGGCTTCTTCTTTATAGGCTTTCCCGTTCCTCTTTTTTCTTTATTTCTTGCTCTTTCGTTGTCGGCATCCCGAATTCAGGTAACGTTTTCTTTCGCCTCTCTTCTAGATCTTCGGACTCCTATTAGATAGGTTGAACCTCTTGGCTTGTTAGGTTTTCGTGTGTTAGCTTTCTTATTGCCGTGATCTATTGGATAGGAACTATCAGAATCATGTCTAAGCGATCCGCCTCTTCTGTTCCTACGGCGGCTGATAGGGCCAGGTTGTAGAGTAGGATGGATTCTCCGGTCTCCCGATCGGACAGCTCCTCGGAGCCGGGTGAAGGATCCGACTGCGATCTGATGGCTCCCCTACCTCTATTTTGTGCTTATGCGGCTCCTCCATTGGTGGGTCTTGCCTCATCGGACAGTGAGGATGAGCTGGCGGAATGGCGGAATAGGTATTCGTTTCCTTCTTCCGTTATCCTCCGAGTTCCCACTGCAGAAGAACGTGCTTCCAGCTACATCCCAGGGGAGATCGCCGTCTACGAAGCTTTCTTTGACTCCGGCCTCAGGGGGACGATTCCTACTCTGATTGTTGGTTTATGCAACCTTTTCGAGATCTCGCCTTCACAGCTGAACCCTCCAGCTTGGAGAATCCTCATAGCTATCCAAAACTTGGGTGACTTGGAATACTTATCTCTTGGTATAAATGAGGTCCTGTTCGCGTATCATCTGGCTCCCCTTAACGGAGGGGAGAGGTGATTTCATCTTCGTCCTCGCAGCGGCTTCCCGATCGTGGAGGAGCTTCCAAAAAGTGACAGGAGAGAGAGTTGTTCTCCGGGCACGACAGCTTCCTGTAGATCATCACCAGGTGAACTTTTTGGTTAGCGAAACGGTGCTGCGACGTAGCAGACTTTGGAGTAAGCGTCCCCTTGCCCTGTCTTCTTTTTCTTAATGCCTGATGATTGTTTCTATCCAGGATATATTTCAGGAGGCGTCACCAATGATCCTTGTACGGCCTATCAAGAAGCGGCGAAGGTGATGTCTGCGAAGAAGGGGTCCAGTAGTAGGAACGCCTCTGGAGATGAGGTGATGATTACCGGAAGCCGTCGTTTGACAGTGGTTACGCTGGAGCCTTCTCCATCTCTTCTAGGAAAGAGACCCAAAAGTGGTGGTGTGACGACTCGATCGGCGCATCAGTCGGCAAACATGGCTCGCTCTGCCGGGAGTTTTGCTGTGGCTTTGTCCAATCTAAACTTGAATGTGTTCCCTCAGGACGGTATTGTCTTGCCTATAGGGGATCCCTCGGAGGGGGTCCAAGTTCTTCAAGGAGGGCTTCTTCGGGTAAGTTCTACCACATGCCCGCCGGTTTCTCCTGGAGGAGGTCGAGAACCTGAAGTGCCAGGTGTCAGGAGAGAGGGATCAGCGTGTGGGCCGAGAGTTAGAGGTCCGCGATCAGAAGGAGAAGGTGAAAGTTCTGGAGAAGGTGGCCGAGACATCTTCAGCTGATGCGTTTACTACGAGCCAAAAGAATCAAGAGATGGGAGAAGAGGTCGACGCCCTCAAGGCGGCGACAAAGACCTTTAAGTTTGAGATGGTGATGGGCGTGAATGGGGCGAGGGTCGTTGCTCGCTGGGAGTTGATGAGGGAATGATTAAGGAAACAGACTGCCCAATGGGATTTAGTCACGACACTGGAGCAATACAAGGTTGTGGTTGAAGAGGAGGCCAGGAACAAGGGTGTTCTCCCTCCTACTTTCGAGGATGAACCTGCCATTCCGCTGGTTTCCGAGATGGACGTGGATTCGTCTGTCAAGCCGAGAGGATCTCCGTCCTGAACTCATGTCTCTGTTACTTTCATTTTTCCTTTCTCTGAATAATGGTGTTTGTTTGAACCTCGGTCCTTCGTGGCCTTTATTATTTTTTGAACAGCGGCCCTCATGTGGTCTTCTTTTTATCCAGAATTTTTGACTGTTTGTTTTGAGCTAAGCCTTTGTATCGGGGTTGTCCCGGACCTGGAGATTACACAAAGGTCAGGAGGCAGCCTAGGAACCCTGAGGTTACGGCTATATCCCGAGAGACGGGCTATGTACCCGGGGGTTTCAAGTTTTCTAGAACGTGGACTCTTGGAGTCTGGAAATTGTTCTTGGAACCCGGAGGTTGTGTGAGGACCCGGGGGTCACCTGGGGACCCGGAGGTTCTCCTTGGATCCTGAGATCGCATTGGGGACTCGGAGGTTGACCTAGACCATGAGGTCTCATTTGCGACCCAGAGGTCCTTCTCTAGATCCTGAGATCATGACTGGAGCCCGGAGGCGGTATAGGAACCCGGAGATTCTATAATAGATCCAAAGATCGTAGTTGGAACCCGGAGGTTTTCGAGATCGTGATTGGACCCTGAGGTCATGTAAGAGCACATAGTTTTTTCCTTAGATCCGGGGATCGTATCGGGACCCTGGGGTTTGTATTTGGACCCTGAGGTCGCGTGGGAACCTGGAGGTTCTTAGGGATGTGGCGACCCCAATGCGCCCTAGGCTGCACAGGGGTTCTATCCTTTTTCTAAAATCATATTAGGCTTCTGGGGCCGTATAGGAACCAAGAGGTTTCTTCCTTAGATCCGGAGATCTTTGACTGGAACACGGAGGTTCTAGAAGTTGTAATGACGCCGATGCGCCTTAGGCTGCACAGGGGGTTCTAGCTTCTTTTTTATCTTTGGAACCCTGAGGCCATATAGGAACCCAGGGGTTCTTCCTGAGATCTTTGATCGGAACCCGGAGGCTATTGGGGAACCCGGGGGTTCTTCTTCAGATTTTATACATAGGACCCGAAATCATATGGGGAACCTTGGGTTTCCTCTTTAGATCGGGGGCTTGCATAAGGACCTGGAGTTCCTTGGGAACCCGGAATATTTTGCTTTTCGCAGGGACCGTACTCAGCCTTCCTACGCAAGACTACTACCGGTACCTGTTTGGATTTCGCATTATGCCGCTCAGAAGCTGGCCACTATCGAGTTCCTATGTTGTATTCTACTTCTCCAGGAAGGCACTGACAGGCTTTAGAGGGTGCTGGTGTGGGTGTTATGACCCAAGTGCCAGGCTTCGCTGCTTTCCACGTCTGGAGAAGCCGGATTTTGATTGCTCCCTGTATTTCACAGTACTTTTGCAATAAGTATACCATGTGTTCCCTGTATTGTGTAGCTCGGAGCGTTTTAATACATGTACTTATCACATTGGTACTCTAGGGACTCCGGTGCGTCTTAGGCTGCACAGGGGTTTTAGGTAGTTTTGACAGCATACTCAAGCTTGCGCATACCCATTCCTGCTTTATGTCTCATACCCGTTTTGATTTTGTGGACGTGCCACTGTGGTCGTGCCACTCTTTGCAAGGGTTGGCCAGGATCCAAGGTCTCTGGAGACCTAATCGAGAGTGTAATGATTTCCCCTCTGCCTTTATAGTCGGAACTATTTTATTGTAAGCTTTGTCCGAAGACGTTTAGCATATACATAGGAGTAGTGATATACCATGGATTTGACCCATTTTTACCCATGGTATATAAGTATTTTACTATCTATATACTATATATTCTATCCTATTAGGTATGTTTTCAGGTTCAGAAGTATCTTGGAGTAAAGTGATGATTATGGAGCATTTAGGAGCTTAAATGAGTATTCATCCGAGCTGACCATTAGAGGTCGATACGAAGAAGACACAGTCGATCGATGCACATCCAGTGTCGTCGGTCGATAAAGAAGAGAAGCCTCGACGATTGAAGATTATGATCGATCGATGTACATCCTGTACCATCGATCGATGTCGGGACGCGGAAGCACGACTTGGTTCCAGCCGACTACCCAAGACTTCACCAAATTACAAGATTACCCCTGACGAGTTTTTAACCTAATAGTTATATACTTGCCTAAGTGTTAGGAGGCAAGAGAGCTTTTGGCCACCTTTGTATTCTTATTTTCAGCAGAGAGTTTTAGGAGAGAAGATCATAGAGAGATTTGTGATTGGAACTCCATTGATTCATCTATTCTATTATATGCAGTTTTTATTTATATTTTGTGTCATGAATTTCTTAGCTATGTCTGAGGAGGTTACCTGTTAGATTCAGGGTTCAAATAGGTTAGAGGGATTAGCCCCAACTATAGATTGCTAAGTTGTGGTATTCATTGATTGATTGTTCTTAATGCTTGTTCTAGATTAGCTAACTAGAATATTGAACCTAGGAATATGCATGAGTCAAGCATCCTTGACCATCCAGTCCGGAACCTAATCTGTCATACTAGACAACTGGAAAAAGGCTACCGCTGAACTAGAAAGCTAGTGAGCATTAACAACTTACTCCTAAGGCTTAACTAGAAGCATCGATCGATATTGTCTTCTGACAATCGATCGATATTTTTGAAAGGTGTATCAATCAATATCCCTATAGGACCATCGATCGACACTTTCTTGTGGTCAACAAACGACAGTTGAGATCCAAGATCTAGTTAGTTAACCAGTGAAACATTGCCATCGCTGATCACTGTGTTTAAGGGGTTGAGCTCTAATATATCATGCATGCAACTGATAGGCATCTATAAGATTATTGTTGGGGTCAAAAACTGTTACGACAAATTTAACATTCAAAACGTCCGAGGAAGAAAATAAGAATTTCTCCGAAGAGTACTTTTCGAAATAGATTCTTCCTTACGAAAAAGCTTTACGGAAGAAAGAATCGAGATGTCCGACGAAAGCTCGAAACAGGTCATTACGCAGCGACGGAACGTCCGTCCCGCTCGGTCGCTACGTAGCGACCGAGCTCGAGCCCCAGCTCGATCGCTACGTAGCAACCGAGCGCTCGTCCCGCTCGGTAGCTACGTAGCGACCGAGCGATCGTCCCGCTCGGTCGTTACACAGCGACCAAGCTCGACCAAGCTCGGTCACTACGTAGCAACCGAGCGATTGTCCCGCTCGGTCGCTATGTAGCGACCGAGCGATCGTCCCGCTCGGTCGTTACACAGCGACCAAGCTCGACCAAGCTCGGTCACTACGTAGCAACCGAGCGATTGTCCCGCTCGGTCGCTATGTAGCGACCGAGCGATCGTCCCGCTCGGTCGTTACACAGCGACCAAGCTCGACCAAGCTCGGTCACTACGTAGCAACCGAGCGATTGTCCCGCTCGGTCGCTATGTAGCGACCGAGCGATCGTCCCGCTTGGTTCGCTACGGAGCGACCAAGCGATAGTCCCGCTCGGTCACTACGTAGCGACCTAGCTCAAGCCAAGGCTTGGTCGCTACGTAGCGACCGATAGCGACCGAGCGATCGTCCAGCTCGGTTGCTACGTAGCCACCGAGCTCGAGCCAAAGCTCGGTCGCTACGATGCTGAATGGCAAGGGGAGTCAACTGGCTTATCGCAACTTCGAAACGGTCCAACACTCGGACGAGAATTTTGGTTATTGGGAACCTTAGGCGACAACGCACTACGAACGCCTCGTAGCAAGAGAAGTAACCCTCTGGGGGGCTGTTAGCACATTCCCCACGGCGAGGAACCCGGAGCTCCACAGCATCCGGGATATGGTAGAACGATCGCATGATCGCGAAAAACTCGTCTGTACTCCTGCTTGCATCCCCTTTCTCGACTCCACGATGGGTCAGGACCGGGAACGACTTCTCCTTGGGAGGGGTCAACGAGCCATAATGAGCAACCCACCATGCCTCGTTCTCGGCAGGATGTAACGAGTGAGGCACGAACTCCATCTTTGGAAAAATGAGCTCTTCGTAAGCACTCGCGGATGAAGACCCTTTTTTGCAATCTTTTTCTTGCTCGACATCTTTAAACTTCTCCTAAGAAAATAGAGGAAAAGGGTGGAGAGAAAGAAAAAAATTTTTTTTCTTAAGAAAGATCTTAGAGAAAGACTAGAAAGTGAAAAAATTACGAAACAAGTTACCTCCCTTCTTATAAGCATGAGGATTTACTGTTCAAGCTCGGACTTTCGGATATTAATTCCGTCCATCACGCCTAACTTGCCGAACATGCCTAACAGCACGCTAGGATCCTAGGATCAATCTAACCCGCAAAAGCCACATCACTCTCGATCAGACATGTCAACTAACGATGCGGATAACGTGCATACTCCTCTTAACGGAGGCAGCGGCACCAATCTCCATACTCCAGTATCGGACGTATCCGCGGCCAACGCACAAGCAAACGCCGCGACGCTCAAGGAGTTTAAAAAGATGTTCGCCACCTATGAGAAAAGGTCGGAAGAACAGGATAAGCTCGTGAATACCTTGACCCAACAGGTTGAAACCTTAACGGCAAGGACCCAAGCAATCCACCCCCACGGAACTACGAAAATCCGCGGGAAGAGGCTCAACTTCGCTACCCCACTCGACAGATCAGGAGACGCGCGGGAACGACCTTCCGGTCAAAACCCTAGCGAGAAATCTCCCATCGAAAAGGGGAACCCTGAAAGTCTTCCACCCCCTGCAAAGGACTCGGACGATAACGAAGCCGAACACATTGACCTGGATCCTAGCGATGTTTCCAACGACACCGACGAGGACGTCGACAGACATCCGAGAAGGACCAGAAGCCGATCTGCTCGGGAAGGCTCCCCGTTCGAAAAACCAATGACGGAAGAGGAAGAAATCGCCTATTGGAACGAACCGGAGGAGCTGGCTGAAAGACAAACCGAGCTCACTCGCAGTAAACGCTGACAGGCTCGGAAATCTACTGACGAGACATCGGATATCCGCGATCTTCGCGACTACATCACCAAGACTGCGGCAGAAGTGAGGGCCGTAAAGTCTCAAATCCATCATGCTACTAGTGCTGCCCCCGAAATCGATCGACTGTTGGAAGGAGCTCGGAAGACCCCTTTTACCAATCGCATTTCGGACATGAGGGTGTCCGATCCGGGAAAAATCAAAGTACCGAAGTACGATGGTACGGCCGATCCAAATGCGCACCTCCAGGCTTTCCACATCGCGATGGGAAGAGCTAGACTGAAGGACGGCGAAAAGGATGCCGGCTACTGCCGCCTGTTAGTTGAAAACCTGGAAGGAGCGGCACTTGAATGGTTCGCACGCCTTCGTCGTAACACCATCGGGAGTTTCCGACAGCTCGCATCGGAATTTCTCAAGCAATACT
>NC_027751.1:21516162-21516560 GCF_000695525.1 Brassica oleracea var. oleracea | reverse complement strand
GATCACAATACTGCGGCGACACTGTGTCGGCCATCAAGGCTTACCAACGGAAGGCGGAGTCGAGCACAAATTGGTCTACATGGTCTCCTCCACGAGATGGCCAAAATTGCTCGATCACCTTCACAAAGGAAGAGGCCGGCGGCATCGATCAACCTCACTGCGACCCGCTCGTCATAGATCTCGTTATACGAGACTTAGAAGTCGGAAGGGTACTCGTCGACACGGGAAGCACGGTCAATGTAATCTTCCGCGACACTCTCAAACGGATGAGCGTCGAACTCAGAGAAGTAATTCCGACGCCAAAAACACTCACGGGTTTTTCAGGCGAAGTATCGATGAGTCTTGGATCGATCCAATTGCCAGTCATGGCCAAGGAGATCACGAAAATCGTCGAGTTC
>NC_027751.1:21515296-21515648 GCF_000695525.1 Brassica oleracea var. oleracea | reverse complement strand
GAAAAAACTTCTTACCACGCTCTTGGTGTTTTCGACTTATCAAAACCTCCTCACCTGTAAAATCAGTGCGAGGTCTTCGGATATTAGTCAACCGTTTAGGAGAAGCAACCTTTGGCATCGCGAGACGTCGCAAAAGATGCCTCAAAAGTTTATTTCTTTCGAACGAACGAAACTTCCGTCACAAAAGAAACATATATATGCACACACTAGCACCTATTTTGCGCAAAAAAATTGAAACAACGGCCCATAGCCATCTCACGAAGATGACTCTCTTACATCCGACACAAGGATAATAGCGCTATAAAAGAAATCCGAAATTTTGGTCTAGCACTTCCGGTCTCCGGAGAGATGC
>NC_027751.1:21512775-21513371 GCF_000695525.1 Brassica oleracea var. oleracea | reverse complement strand
TTCGGACCATCTGCCCTGAAGCTCCACCAACTCCCCGGATAGGCGACTGGTCTAAGAACCACATTCGCCGATCATCCCATTGATCAACGATATGAACTGCGAACGGTGAAAATTCTTAAGACTAAGTCCGAGAAAAGAATGCACAAAAGACGATCGAGAATTCAAACAAGAGATAATCCTTTCCGCGAAGTCCCGATGCTAGGCTCGATCCACCTCGCTGCGAATTCTCCCCGTCACCACTCTTGGCAAGTTTCCTCTTCCGACTCTTAGGCTGAGTAGCCAGAACAGCGCTAGGAGCACGCAATGCCAGATCGACGTCTTTTCTGGCTGGAGGAGGAGGCATAGAGTCAGCGGCCTTCTCCTTGTCCGCGACGAGGATCGGAGTCGTGGAAGATCCTGCAGGTAGGGCTTGCGAGAGAAGAGCCATGACTTCGGTCCCATGACACGAGGCAACGACCTGCGCGGAAGAAGACGGAAACTCAGAGCCAGCTTGAGCTAGTTCTTTCTCGGCTTGACGACTAACTAGTTCCTCTCGGAAAGAAAGATGATCGGCAACACAAGCCGGCGCTTCCGCCGGAGAAGTTAGAACCAGAGCC
>NC_027751.1:21512267-21512675 GCF_000695525.1 Brassica oleracea var. oleracea | reverse complement strand
TCGCTACGTAGCGACTGAGCGATCGTCCCGCTCGGTCGCTACGTAGTGACCGAGCTCAGCCAAACTCGGTCGCTACGTAGCGACCGAGCTCGAGCCAAAGCTCGGTCGCTACGTAGCGACTGAGCGATCGTCCCGCTCGGTCGCTACGTAGCGACTGAGCGATCGTCCCGCTCGGTCGCTACGTAGCGACTGAGCGATCGTCCCGCTCGGTCGCTACGTAGCGACTGAGCGATCGTCCCGCTCGGTCGCTACGTAGCGACCGGGCTCGAGCCAAAACTCAGTCGCTGTGTAGCGATCGAACCCTTTCGAACATCGATACGACATCAATCCATGCATTCTCATCAAACCTTCGAATGATTTCTCCCGAAGACCGTAGCAAGCTCAGTCCATGTTTTCCGCTATTCAAAT
>NC_027751.1:21511914-21512126 GCF_000695525.1 Brassica oleracea var. oleracea | reverse complement strand
CGCAGCACGGTTTACGCTTGGTCCACAAGGAAGGATAAATGTCAAGTTTCCGCGGATAAATACGGAAGTTTTGAAGATAATTGGAAGATCGGAAAAAATGGAATATCTCCATTTTTATGCTATGATGGCTTAAGGGCAGAAGAATAAAAGCGTAAACTGACCTTCGAGCTAGTATATAAGGAGTCCTAGGCGAGGAGCATGGAGAGAGGACT
>NC_027751.1:21511488-21511688 GCF_000695525.1 Brassica oleracea var. oleracea | reverse complement strand
TTGTTATTCTCGTGTTCTGATTGAATTAGCAGATATCCGGGTCCTCTAGGAAATTAGGGGTTTCCTAGTTTCCTTATTTAAACGAAAAATCGACAGTACGAATTTCGGTTCCCACAATTATAATCTCCAACACCTGAATAGAAACCCTGCATTTAATACCTTTCCAATAAGTTACACCCCCAAATCATCTTGTTAGTCGA
>NC_027751.1:21510699-21511475 GCF_000695525.1 Brassica oleracea var. oleracea | reverse complement strand
AACAAACACTTAGAATTAATAAATTACTAGATTTAATTGGTTCCCTAGCTACTTGTGGATTTGATCCCAAAGTACTACAATTGAACCTCTTATTTGAGAGAGTAATTCACTCCTTAGGGTAATTTGAGTGGTATCAAATTTGGCACCGTTGCTGGGGAGCTTTGATCGCCATTAGATTTAGTGTTATTAATTCTTTTCTTTTTCTTTACCTCCATTCTGACACAAAATTTTTTCTTGTCTTTTCAGGTGCATGCCCAGTAGTACCAGAAGCAACAAGGAAAAACACCTGCTATTCTCAGAAGATCTTGCTCACTTGGAACGCACGATCTGCAAAGATCAACGTTCCACATCGATCGACGCAGAAGCTTTTACGTCGACTGACTCTCGCACCCACCCATCGACCGACACCTGACCTTCATTGTCGACCGATATATATCGTTCGACATCGACCGATTCTACACCGCGTACATAAATCGATCCTCAGTCGCGAAGAATGGTTACGATTGTTATTCTCAGACAGGATGAGAATTGAGACCTGTATGACCAGGATGGTCCTCTGTGTGGGAACCGAAATTCGCACTGTCGATTTCCGTTAAAATAAGGAAACTAGGAAAACCCTAATTTCCCAGAGGTCTCGGATATCTGCTAATACCACACGCCAAGCAATCAGAACACAATAATGACAACGATAAAGTACAAGAAATCGAAAAGAGAGCAAAGTAGATTTTATTCCGAATTCGCGTTTGAGCGTTACAACAAGGTAAGAGCCTGGGCTA
>NC_027751.1:21509959-21510689 GCF_000695525.1 Brassica oleracea var. oleracea | reverse complement strand
CGGCGAGATTCCTAGTTCTAAAACCCTAAGACGGCAATAACCTAGTTGAGTCGCAGCTCGAATAACAAAAACGGAAATATGCCTAATTGCTCTAAGCGCTAAGTTCGCTCTGAAAATTTCCCTCTTCATATCTCTCGCCTAGGACCCCTTATATACTGACTCCAAGGTCGGTTTACGCCTTTCCTCTTCTGCCCTTAAGCCGCCATAGCATAAAAATGGAGATATTCCATTTTTTCCGATCTTCGTAATTATCTTCAAAATTTCGTATTTATCCGCGGAAACTTGACATTTATCTCCCCTTGCGGACCAAGCGTAAACCGACAAGCGGTTTACGGGCTGTTGGTTAAGAAATCATAAGTTGGGCCTCGAGTCGTGTCCTAGGTCCCTTTGGGCCGTCTTTCGACGCAAAGAGTTTATTACGGCTTCTTTTGATAAAGAATGAACTTTCCGCGGTTTTTACGGTAAAGTTTGATTGATAACTTAGAAATGGCGGGGAACGTGAGATGAGTTCGCTACGGTATTCGGGAGATAGCATCGAAGGGTAGATGAGAATGCCTGGACTGATGTCGTATCGACGTTTCGGAAGAGCTCAGTCGCTATGTAGCGACCAAACTTTGGTTCGAACTCGGGCGTTACATAGCGACCGAGCTCCGGCTCGAGCTCGGTCGCTACGTAGCGACCGAGCTTCTGCTCGAGCTCGGTCGCTACGTAGCGACCGAGCGGAATGGAT
>NC_027751.1:21502803-21506515 GCF_000695525.1 Brassica oleracea var. oleracea | reverse complement strand
GGCCGGGATCGGGTCTTACAAGTTGGTATCAGAGCATGCTTGATCCTGTTACGGACAGTGCTCAAAGATGTTGAGTTCCAAACCGAAATTATTTCTGAAAACTGAGATGACTTGGAAACTTAGTTTTGGTGAGCCAAGTGAGAGTTGAGGTAAGTTTGGGTTTCATGCTTGTGAACGGGGAATTTCCA
This sequence comes from Brassica oleracea var. oleracea, assembly GCF_000695525.1. Classification (NCBI taxonomy): domain Eukaryota; kingdom Viridiplantae; phylum Streptophyta; class Magnoliopsida; order Brassicales; family Brassicaceae; genus Brassica; species Brassica oleracea. The sequence goes on along the minus strand of NC_027751.1, from coordinate 21,506,327 downwards.
AGATGAGCCGGCTTAACCAAGATACACTCTTCCACGGCAAGACCCTGAAAACATAAAGGTTAATTTATCTAGTTATTGGGAATAATAGACGGATTGGATGATGGACGCAATGCAAGATCTTTGTACGGACGACCTGGACAAGGGAAGTAACATGGACCAGAGAGTGGCTTAGGTTGAAAGAAACGTGCAGCACTCTCTTGGAGGTAAATGTTATCCCTTGGTGGCCGTTCAAAACAAGTGAGCATATGCAATGTTCATGTTAGTCTAAGGGAGACGCTACATGGCTAGTACATGAGTGGGCCTGTGATCAGATGGATCAGCCTGGACTCAGTGTAAGTCAAGGTCGGATTCCTTAAGATTGAGTGAATGGAATGGATCAATTCCAAGAGGAATTAAAAACACGATGTTAAGTATCTTAGTATGATGAGGATTGAGGTATACTATAAACACTTTTGTGAATGGTATGGGACGTTCACAAATGTGTGATGCTTTGGAGAATGGTATGGGACATTTTCCAAATGTGTGATCAAACCGAGATCCTACTCATCTAAGTACTTAATGATCGGTGGTGTGGAAACACATTATTTGATACTGGAGCTACACATAGTTTTGTGAGTCCATGTATGATTGGAAAAGGTTTGTTCCAGTATGGAACATGGGATGGTCCTGAACGAGTGAGTGCGGCCGGAGGGCAAGTTATGAACTCACTCGGTCTGGTTAAGGACATCCCTGTGGTGATCTTGGATAGGCCGATGCCTATAGATCTGATTGTGGTGATCTTGGATAGGCCGATGCCTATAGATCTGATTGTGGTGATCTTGGATAGGCCGATGCCTATAGATCTGATTGTGGTGATCTTGGATAGGCCGATGCCTATAGATCTGATTGTGGTGATCTTGGATAGGCCGATGCCTATAGATCTGATTGTGGTGATCTTGGATAGGCCGATGCCTATAGATCTGATTGTGGTGATCTTGGATAGGCCGATGCCTATAGATCTGATTGTGGTGATCTTGGATAGGCCGATGCCTATAGATCTGATTGTGGTGATCTTGGATAGGCCGATGCCTATAGATCTGATTGTGGTGATCTTGGATAGGCCGATGCCTATAGATCTGATTGTGGTGATCTTGGATAGGCCGATGCCTATAGATCTGATTGTGGTGATCTTGGATAGGCCGATGCCTATAGATCTGATTGTGGTGATCTTGGATAGGCCGATGCCTATAGATCTGATTGTGGTGATCTTGGATAGGCCGATGCCTATAGATCGGATTGTGGTGATCTTGGATAGGCCGATGCCTATAGATCGGATTGTGGTGATCTTGGATAGGCCGATGCCTATAGATCGGATTGTGGTGATCTTGGATAGGCCGATGCCTATAGATCGGATTGTGGTGATCTTGGATAGGCCGATGCCTATAGATCGGATTGTGGTGATCTTGGATAGGCCGATGCCTATAGATCGGATTGTGGTGATCTTGGATAGGCCGATGCCTATAGATCGGATTGTGGTGATCTTGGATAGGCCGATGCCTATAGATCGGATTGTGGTGATCTTGGATAGGCCGATGCCTATAGATCGGATTGTGGTGATCTTGGATAGGCCGATGCCTATAGATCTGATTGTGGTGATCTTGGATAGGCCGATGCCTATAGATCTGATTGTGGTGATCTTGGATAGGCCGATGCCTATAGATCTGATTGTGGTGATCTTGGATAGGCCGATGCCTATAGATCTGATTGTGGTGATCTTGGATAGGCCGATGCCTATAGATCTGATTGTGGTGATCTTGGATAGGCCGATGCCTATAGATCTGATTGTGGTGATCTTGGATAGGCCGATGCCTATAGATCTGATTGTGGTGATCTTGGATAGGCCGATGCCTATAGATCTGATTGTGGTGATCTTGGATAGGCCGATGCCTATAGATCTGATTGTGGTGATCTTGGATAGGCCGATGCCTATAGATCTGATTGTGGTGATCTTGGATAGGCCGATGCCTATAGATCTGATTGTGGTGATCTTGGATAGGCCGATGCCTATAGATCTGATTGTGGTGATCTTGGATAGGCCGATGCCTATAGATCTGATTGTGGTGATCTTGGATAGGCCGATGCCTATAGATCTGATTGTGGTGATCTTGGATAGGCCGATGCCTATAGATCTGATTGTGGTGATCTTGGATAGGCCGATGCCTATAGATCTGATTGTGGTGATCTTGGATAGGCCGATGCCTATAGATCTGATTGTGGTGATCTTGGATAGGCCGATGCCTATAGATCTGATTGTGGTGATCTTGGATAGGCCGATGCCTATAGATCTGATTGTGGTGATCTTGGATAGGCCGATGCCTATAGATCTGATTGTGGTGATCTTGGATAGGCCGATGCCTATAGATCTGATTGTGGTGATCTTGGATAGGCCGATGCCTATAGATCTGATTGTGGTGATCTTGGATAGGCCGTAACAAAGAATCAAGAGAAGAATACAGAGAGTTGGTCGGATTCCCAATCCAAGACCCATGGTGGTGTGAAGGCCATAAAGAGACAGTTTTGGGTGGATCAAGGGGGAAGTTGAGAACGACCCTCTGAACGGTTTTGATCATTGTTGACAACACCCAAAGCCTTATCTGGAGCCTGTGAACGCACGCAAATGGTGAGGAAAGGAGGGAGTTGGCCGGAATCCATTCCCAAGGGCCAATGCAGCCTTAAAGGGAGATTGGTGTGGAAAGCAGTTTCATGGGGAACAAAGAGGGAAGTGATGCACGACCTTTGGATGGTGATTAATCATGGATGATCATGTCTAAGGCTTCCTCTGTGTCTGGGGAACACACGCAATTGGTTAGGAGAGTAGGGGAAAGGCTTGACTCCACTCTCAAAGGCATGAATAGCCTTGAAGATGGATGCAGTATAGAAACTGGTTTCATGGAAGTTCCATGGAAGGAGCGATGGGCACGAATCATGGTTAGATCTTATCAATACTGGGAGTATGTGATAAGGGTTTGATGAAGGCGTGCTAGGAGGAGCATGGACGCCCCTGATGAGGTAACAGGTGGGGACTGCAGACCATTGGACATAGTCTGGTACACTATGGGCTGATCTGGTCCTGCAGTTACACCTTACTCTGTTTTATGATTATTAATCATATTATTTTTTCTTCTTATGATTGAGATTGATGATTAGACATGGTAGCACTGAATCATGGCTTGGCCGGTTCAGAAGAACCCTCCATGGCCTTGGTTTGGCAGCTAAGTCCGGATCTCCTACTTCCTGATGGATTTATGGCGATCTAACTTTGGAATCCTCTTAGTGGTGAATTATCATGAATTATCATGGTATTTGGGATTTTTATCTGATTGATTTCGAGATGGTCGAGGTGGCCGGTGGGGCTGTTCTAGGTCAAGATCCATAGGATCGAGATCGGTTCTTGGAATTCTGACTTGACCATTCTCTTAGTTAAGATTTATCATGAATTATCATGAATCCTAATGAGTTTTTAGGGATTGATTTAGAGATGGTCC
>NC_027751.1:21499125-21501009 GCF_000695525.1 Brassica oleracea var. oleracea | reverse complement strand
GGGGAAGGATCCGGTACTCGGGGGTGAAGTGGCTCCAGGTTTAGATGAAGCGACGGGTGAAGAGGGAGCGTGAGCTATGAGGATGACTTTGGTTAGATCTCTTGCGGGAGATTTTTTTATGTTTGATGTTTCGGCCTTAAATGGCCTTATTTCGTGTTTTGGGACTGCCGTGTGTGGCTTTGAATCCCCGCCGCTCTGCGGCTTTTATGACAAGATGGTCGAGTTGCATTTTTCATAAGCTTACGTATGGAGTGGAAGGAGGGTGATGAGTTGTCGTCTCATATCCTTTTTCGATGTGAAATGTTTTGTTCGAGATCTGTTTCGAGAGTTTTTCCGCGAGATATCGACGTCGCGGGATATCTGAAGATGTCGAACATAAACATAGAGGCATGGTTTTGGGATCTCGTATCTTTTGGATATCATGCCTTTGAGATGTTAGAGACCAGTGCGCTGGGTTTAGGGCAAGACCTAGGTTTACTTTCGGTTTAAGATTTTGTGCGGTGACTAGCCGGCTATCGAATTATCTGTCGCGATTTTAACCTGATTCGTACCGATTTAAAGTCCACGATAGGTTCTCGGCTTATATGACTTGTTGGATACGAATCGAGCATCTCTCCGGAGACAATTTTTAAGCCAACCGGAAGTGCTGGACCAAAATTTTGGGACGTTCAAGAGCTCGATGTGATCAGCACCAAACTTGGCGGCGAATACCGTTGTTTAGAGTTTTTTGCGCAAGATATGTGTTAAAATTTTTTGACGGAGTGTCCGTTTTCGTCGTTGGGAAGAAGTAATCCTTGAAGTATCTCTCGCGACGTCTCGCAATGCTAATGGCTGCTTCTTCCTAACGGCTGATTTATTTTCGAAATTCGAAAATGTTTCGCGGGTAATAGATAATTTGCTTGTTTGAGATATGTCGGAAACATCGAAGGCGTGGTCGGATGTTTTCGAGTTTGAGAGTATACGAGTATACGTATCCCCTCCCCCCCCTTTTTGATGAGGGGGGACAGCTGAATTTGCCTTTTGACAAACTGCCTATGTACTCCTTATGGAGATCAAGTCGTCTCGTAGTTCGGTGATTGCGAGTTGGTCAGTGATAGTATTTTTTGAGATACATTGTGTTCCAGGTCCTTGAAATTTTTATGCCTTGCATGTTGGCAATTTCGTAAGAGCCTGGTCGGACGATTTTTTTGATTTTATAGGGTCCTTCCCAGTTTGCTCCGAGTTTTCCCGCATTTCGTTCAGCGGTGTTTTGGAAGACTTTGCGAAGGACTAGATCTCCCAACTGAGACCCGTTATCGGTTACGATCTCGTAAGGAATTTCATGCCTACAGATGATGTCTTTCCATATGAAATTCTCGACTTGGTCGTCCTTTATACTTGCGTATGAGTCCGCCTCTACCCATTTTGAAAAGAAATCGGTGAGGGCTAGAATGAAACGCTTTTGCTTTGAATTATGGAGGGGACCGACGATGTCCATGGCCCAGCGCATAAAAGGATAGGGCGATGTGATGGAGGAGAGGACTTCGGCTGGTTGTCGGATGGTTGGATCATGCCTCTGGCATTTTTCACATTTTCGTGCGAACTTCTCGCAATCTCCGATCATCGTTGGCCAGTAGTATCCATGGCGTTTGATTTTCACTACCAGCGATCTTCCGCCGTAATGATTGCCACAGGACCCCGAATGTACTTCTTCCATCAATTGTTTCGCTTCTTCCCCTTCCAGGCACGTCATGAGTCGTCCGGAGAATCTCCATTTGTAAATTTTGCCATCTACTGTTACGTAGCGCGCAGCCTGTGTTCGGACTTTGCGGGCTGCCCATTTCTCGGTGGGCAGGCGTCCGTCGATAATGTAGTCTCGAATTTTCTGCAGCCATGGGGTATCGC
>NC_027751.1:21498757-21499048 GCF_000695525.1 Brassica oleracea var. oleracea | reverse complement strand
CGATGAACTCGACCGGAATTACCCTTTTGAGTCCTGGATCGGAACTTGACGCTAAGGCCGCGAGAGCATCTGCCTGGACGTTTTCGGAACGGGGAATTCGCGTGAGGGCAAAACTGTCAAACTCTTGAGCTAGTTTTCGGACCAGTTTAAGGTATGCATCCATCCGTTCGTCCCTGGCTTCATACTCTCCGTTGTACTGAGTTGCCACTTACTGGGAATCGCAGTAAGCGTGGATGTTTCGTATCTTCAAGCCGTGAGCCAAACGCAGTCCTGCGACGAGTGCTTCGTATT
>NC_027751.1:21495825-21496035 GCF_000695525.1 Brassica oleracea var. oleracea | reverse complement strand
TCTAAAACCCTAAGACGGCAATAACCTAGTTGAGTCGCAGCTCGAATAACAAAAACGGAAATATGCCTAATTGCTCTAAGTGCTAAGTTCGCTCAGAAAATTCCTCTCTTAATGCCTCTCGCCTAGGACCCCTTATATACTGACTCCAAGGTCGGTTTACGCCTTTCCTCTTCTGCCCTTAAGCCGCCATAGCATAAAAATGGAGATATT
>NC_027751.1:21489823-21495743 GCF_000695525.1 Brassica oleracea var. oleracea | reverse complement strand
GAAATCGTGAGTTGGGCCTCGAGTCGTGTCCTAGGTCCCTTTGGGCCGTCTTTCGACTCGAAGCGTTTATTACGGCTTCTTTTGATAAAGAATGAACTTTCCGCGGTTTTTACGGTAAAGTTTGATTGATAACTTAGAAATGGCGGGGAACGTAAGATGGGTTCGCTACAGTATTCCGGAGATAGCATTGAAAGGTAGACGAGAATGCATGGACTAATGTCGTATCGACGTTTCGGAAGAGCTCGGTCGCTACGTAGCGACCGAGCTAGCGACCGAGCGGAATGGGCGTTTGGTTGTTATGCAGTGACTGAGCTTTGGCTCGAACTTGGTCGCTCTGTAGCGACCGAGCGGAGCACGCGTTTGGTCGCTGCGTAACGATCCTTCTCGAGCTCTTGTCCGATGATTCGCGTTTCTTCCGCAAAGGTTTTTTGTAAATATTTCGAAAGTATATTTGTCGAAGAATTCTTCTACGTTTTTTCTTCTTCGGGAATTTGGACGTTAACTTCGTCGTAACGGTTTTTGACCCCAACACTCTGCGTAATGCAACAGGTCAGAAACTAGACGCTCAGGGGACTGTAATAGAATCCGGTGGAAGCTATGAGACTGATAGAAAATCTAGCAAACTGCAGCAGCACCAAAAACACTGACTTTGAGAGGAAGAAGTCTGTTGCATCCCTAGGAAAGGAGCAGATGGACGAAGTTAGAGCAAAGTTAGATGTGGTTCAAGAGCTTCTTAGGAAGCAGGTCTGCTCAGCTGAAGGAGAAGTAGCTGTAGACATGGAAGGAGAAGACGATGTGAACTACATTGGAAGTACTGGATTTCAGAGGTCTGGAAACCAGGGTGGAAACATAAACTTCTTGGGCAATGGTCAGAGGAGAAACCAGAGTTCACAGTTCCAGAATCCTTTCAGCAACAACAGCAGAGGCTATGGAAACTCATACTACCAGAATCCACCACTACAGACTAAAGAAAACAAGATTGAAGCAATGCTTGACAGAGTTCTGGAAGGACAACAACAACTCACTGTGGATTTCAATGGGAAGATAGATTCAGCCTACAACAGTCTGAACACAAGGATTGAAACCTTAGGGACTCAAGTAAGGAAGCTTGAAATGCAAGTGGTTCAGATTGCAGATACTGTAAAGAGGCAGGAACCCTCGGCAAGAGAGGTAGGAGTTGAGAAAGCAAAACACCACGTGAATGCCATCCTAAATGATGATTTCTTGCAAGTGGTGAAGCATGAGAATCTTGGAGAAGGAGATTTCGAAGTTGAAAGCTCCATGAGCTTCGGCGGATCACATTGGTGTTGACGGATGTCAATGGATTCACATCGATCGACAGACCAGGACGAAGATCGATCGAAGGATTACTCTAGAAATCGATCGACGTCATCAGCTGAATCGACTGCGGAGTGTAGTGCAGTTTAAATTATCACTCATGAGGAATTCGCGGAAAAACATCCCACACACCCTCCCCTTTCTACGTCAAATCGATCGACCGCATGAGCCAGCCATCGATCGACAAAGAGAGACCGACATCGATCGACCCCCCTCACCTTCCATCGATCGACGGGCACCTCTCACCTACCGAGTGTGATTACCATCTATTGATAGTAACCGAATCAACGCACTCAGACCACCACCTAAACCTTTAGCAAACCCACCAGAACCTACACCCAACCCTTCAGACACTACACCAGAGCCTATGCAAGTTTATGAGGCAACTGAGGGAAGAATGTTAAGGAAAAGGAAGGAAAAGATTCCTAAACACCTTAAGAGGGAAGCTAATGAGAAGGAGATGTATGGTTTCACTAAGAGAGTCCTCAGAATCCCAGTGGGGAAACAATTTGATGAAGTTTATTACACACACCGGCTGTGGATGTTCTTCAGGGAGACTAAGGAGACTTAGGAGGACATTAGGAAAATGTTTCATTACATTAGGGAAATGATGAAAGTAAGGATCACATTGAAGAAGAAGAGTGATCCTGGGAAGTTTGAAATGCCATGTATGGTAAAAGGTATTGAATTTCCCCATGCACTTTGTGACACAGGAGCATCGGTCAGTATACTTCCTAAGGTTATGGCAGACCACCTGGGTCTGAAAATAGAGTCCTCATCAGAATCTTTCACCTTCATGGATCTTTCAGAAAGGAGCTCAGGAGGCATCATAAGAGACCTTGAGGTATAGATTGGTAATGCCTTTGTCCCAGTAGATTTTCATGTCTTGGACATCAAGCTTAACTCGAACTCTTCACTTCTGCTTGGAAGAGCTTTCCTAGCTACAGTAGGAGCTGTATGTGACATGAACACCAACAGACTGTGTCTGACACTGATAGATCCAGACGTCCACTATGACCTAGTTCAAGTTGTGAGAAAACATGTCAACGTCGTGGAGCTTGGAAATGATCTTGGCTACATTGCAGCATGCCATTGTGGACCAGAGTACGAAACCAAGTACTCGGAATCGATCGATACTCACACTGTCACATCATTCGATTCCAATGAGTCAACGATGACCGAGGAACGCTATCCCACGTCGCTCGACGGGATGCAACCGGTAGACCACTCCACATTACCAGATCAGTGCTATCCAGACTTTGCCTTTCAACAACCCAACAAGAATGGACGAGATGGCTATTCCATAGGCAGTTGGGCAGATAGTGGATTCCATGAAAGTTTTGCAGTGGAGACTGTGATTCTTTCATCCAATGAGGATCCTACTGAGGAGTATGATGAGGATTACTGGAAGGAAAGAGCTACAGAGATTGCTATGCAGGATGAAAGATATTCAACCCATTCCTTCAACAACACGCCTCCACCATCGATCGACAACGTCTACTCAGCATCGGTCGATGCCCACCCTCATCCAGCAAAACGATCTTCTGCATCGATCGATACCAGACCAGGTACATCGATCGATATTAAAGCTGCCGCCTCAGAAAAGGAAAAAGGGAATATTCCTATTCCAAATAGGTTTACCGACACCTATATAAGGAGTTTTGCACCCAAGAGTACTTCTCACGAAACAGAAGCAGAAAAGATGAATGCTCCCACACACCAAACGGAAGGAACATCCAGGAAGAGAATTCGATCCAAAAACCCTAATTCAGCAGACAAACGTCTACCATCGATCGATACCCCAGTATCAACATCGATTGATTCTCATTCTAAACCCAGACTTTCTTTATCTACTAAGAAGAATATGAGTATTGATTACGACTTTCTATTGCCTGATGAATTTGGTATTTTCAGGGACTAAGATGGCCATGTAAGAGCTATGGATGGACGAACTCTACAAGTATCCAGAGAGGACATAGCGGATATCATTCAGTTGGCCAATGGAGCAGACAACCTATTTATGCAGCAATGCAGTATTCCAGACAACAATCCAAATGTTCCAGACAGAAATCCAAGAGCAAACACAACATGAATTGGTTCACACCAATCGTGCAGACCTGTTGGCCAAGCATCGATCGACAAGGTTTCTTCTACATCGTTCGACAGCGTAACACCAACGTCGATCGATAAGGCACCTTCACTATCGATCGATAGACGTTACGAATGTGGACGTTGCGCTTATGACAGCTACGGAGCCAGAAAGTTCAGATGGGAACAGAAGAACGAATACGGTGTCTACAGAGATTAGTCTGGACATGAAAGAAGCATAGCTGGTGAGATGATCCCTGTTACCAAGGACAACATCAGAAAAATTCTGGAGAGAGCATCCTTATTTGGAGAGAGTCACATATGTCTTCCAGCACATGCCACTTCCTTCACACCTACAAAACTGGCACCAGAGATCTACACCAAGGATGAGATAAATGAGATGGTGACTGGTATTTGTGGAGCTCAGGAAAAGCTAGGAGATGAACTCAAGACATTGGTAGATGACACTTATCAGCCTTTGGACAGATGTTACAATCAGCTTTTCAGATGTATGGCAGAGATGAGGACATAGATTGAGAGTATGCAGCACGTTCTTGAGAAAGAAGCTATGACATCACCATCGATCGACGCCAACAAAGCAACATCGGTCGACGTCAAGCCACAGACATCCCAGATTCATGCAGAACCGGAAAGTTGGGCAGACAAGAAGGATGAATGGGAGATCGCATACATCAACACGAAGATTAAAAGTTTACAACCCTCTCAACAACAGTGTGGACTGGTTGAGCACGAGAATTAATCTGCTACAGCAAGAGCTGGATACCATTCGCATAAATGATCCACAACCAGCCACATCGATCGACACAAGGTTCGTAGCATTGGAGGATAGGTTAAAATCTTATGAGGATATGCACGACCGTTTCACCTCACCTATCATGCGATACTTGGACACCTTGTCTACACAAATGATTAATGTCCAGAAGGACATTGGTAAGCTTAATGATAAACATGATTTTCAGGAAGAAGGTTCAACATCGATCTATAGGTTCCGAAGGACATCGCTCGACGGCAAGAAACATACAGAACATCTTCCCTACAAAGCAGCAGAAGTTGATCATATCACATCAAAGCTTTACACGGCTATAGACACCTTGGAGGACCGACTTGAGAAGCAATGTGATGACATCTACTTTCCATTCGACGTCAAACTCAGTGGACTAGATAGCCAAGCAGAATGGCTACATAAGGGAGTCAAAGCCATTCAGAGGCAACTCGCATCTCAACACCAGATATCAGCATCGATCGACAGAGGACACTCCAAATCAATCGACAGTAAAGCACCAGAAACGATCGACAGACACTTAGTCGCATCGATCGATACCACGTCAATACCAGACGACGCGCAGCTGATACCAACCCACATGGAGTCAATGCAGGAGCAACTGAACGAGCTATCAGAATATGCCTACAGCAAGATAAGATGGTATCAGTTCAGCATTGAAGACATCCTAGAAAGGCTACAGAACATCTCAAATGCAGTACAAAAGATGGATGAGAGATGGACCAGAAATGATGAGGCCACAAGAAGTTTCATTGCAGCTTGGTCCAGAATGTGCAGAGATGAGGTGGATGCTTGTTTCCCAACAAGTAGCTGTTTTTCCACCAACTAGCCACATACCTCCAAAGTCAAGCTAAATGACTATAACAAAGCGCTGAGTGGGAGGCAACCCACTATTAGGTAATTTTAATTGGTTTTCCTAGTTATTAGTATTTACTTTCATTTTTATTCTTTCAGATTTATTGCAAGACCCAAGTAGGATGATTACCAACATATAGACCGTGGAAGAGACGTCGCCGTCGATCGATTGACGATCACACACGACGATCGATGCATACCTATGCACATCGATCGATTCCCACTCCGGTCAGGTTTATCTTCCCAACTTGTTACGTTTGTACTTATGATTTATTTCCACCGTAACTCCGACTGTGTTACACTGGGAAAGTGTAATTTAAGTCTGGGAGGCGGTTTACTGATATGATTTATTCTGATTCTTATAAAAAGATTTTTTATAAATTATGCTTAGCTATGTGAAAGGAACTATGATTACTACTTGAATATCTAACCACTCTTTAGCACCATTCTAAATTTACTGATTGCAGATAGTACTAAGATGCTAAAGTGGATCAACCTGTCAACTATACACACTTGCCTTGATTGTTTGAAGGAACCAAAGCTGACCTCCAACACTAAACCTGACATAATCGCTTGTCTTGGGGCTTGGTATACATGAGATCGGATTTTTCGGACAAGTCTGGAAGGTAAAGCCTTATGTAGATTTATTTATCACAATTTTCTCTTTCTATTTTGACACTAGAGTAGTTAGCTTTTTTTATATATAAAGAAAAAAAAAACTCCGAAAATTATTATTTAAATAGGATTTAGGATTTAATTAGGAGGAATCAAACAGGACTTGGTGGCTACTACCATTAAGGCTTGCTTCATAAAGATTCCAAATAAAGAATTCGAACG
>NC_027751.1:21489419-21489668 GCF_000695525.1 Brassica oleracea var. oleracea | reverse complement strand
TTCCAGATACTTGTCTGAAATCCTTGCATCCTGTGATCGATACTCCTAAGGTAAAGCATGCACTTTTATATTTATGCTAAGAAATGAGGTTAGTAGAGGGGAATGTCAAACATGATTTGCTGAGTTGTAGACTAGTTGAATTTGGTTGCTAAGCTAGGATATTGCATAATATGCATTTGTGATTAGGACTTTTTAGATGTGGTTTGCGAAATTGTAGAGGTGATGATTTCTATGTTTTTTATCTATAAG
>NC_027751.1:21469645-21488970 GCF_000695525.1 Brassica oleracea var. oleracea | reverse complement strand
GGTTCAAATAGGTTAGAGGGATTAGCCCCAACTATAGATTGCTAAGTTGTGGTATTCATTGATTGATTATTCTATAATGCTTGTTCTAGATTAGCTAACTAGAATATTGAACCTAGGAATCTGCATGAGTCAAGCATACTTGACCATCCAGCCCTGAACCTAATCTGTCATACTAGACAACATGAAAAGGCTACCGCAGAACTAGAAAGCTAGTGAGCATTATCAACTTACGCCTAAGGCTTAACTAGAAGCATCGATCGATATTGTCTTCTGACAATCGATCGATATTTGCAAAAGGTGTATCGATCTATATCTCTATAGGACCATCGATCGACACTTTCTTGTGGTCAACAAACGACAGTTGAGATCCAAGATCTAGTTAGTTAACCAGTGAAACATTGCCATCGCTGATCACTGTGTTTAAGTGGTTGAGCTCTAATATATCAGCATGCAACTGATAGGCATCTATAGGATTGTAGTCACCAACACCTGAATAGAAACCCTTCATCTAATACATTTCCAATAAGTTACACCCCCAAATCATCTTGTTAGTCGAGCAATAGACTTGCTCAGTTAGGATTACTATTTACATTTAAACCATAGATTTAATAAATTACTAGATTTAATAGGTTCCCTAGCTCCTTGTGGATTCGATCCCTAAGTACTACAATTGAACCTCTTATTTGAGAGAATAATTCACTCCTTTGGGTAATTAGAGTGAGATCATTTTTGAGCTTTGTAAACAATTAAATAAAAGAGCTATAGATCTAGGGTTTCTATTCAGGTAATTAGGATTAGAGAGGTATAGAATACTTAGGTTGTCTATCGTAGAACTCGATTTCTAGTGTATTTTGTTATATGTCCTGGCGATGTCTTGCTGGTAGGACAAGTTTCTTAGCCGTGCGGCCTCTCTTCTTTCGTCGAGCAGGTCAAGGCTCAGCGCCATCAGCTCGTTGTTCTCCTTCTGAGAGGTAGACCCTGAGACCGTTGTTCTCACATGCATCTCTGTAGGTATTATGGCTTCAGGGCCGTAGACCAGCGAGTAGGGAGTTTCCCCAATTGCCGTTTTGGGAGAGGTCCGGTACGCCCAGAGGACTCCGTGTAGTTCTTCAGCCCATTACCACCAGCCGATTTTTAAGTATGTTGACCATGGTTTTGTTCGTGGACTCGGCTTGTCCGTTAGACTGGGTGTGGCGAAAGTGACCTTTATGCCCCAGTCCTTGCAGAACTCCTTGAAGTTGTGGCTCGTGAACTGGGGTCCATTGTCGGTGACAATTTCATGGGGGACCCCGAAGTGAGTGATTACATAGGTCCACATGAATTTGCGGATCTGGAGGTCTGATATCCGGTTGAGTGCTTCTGCTTCGACCCACTTAGAGAAGTAGTCAGTGACTACCAGAAAGAAGACCTTCTGCCCCGGCGGCATAGGGAATTTCCCCGCTATGTCTATGCCCCACTATGTGCCCCACATTCTGAAGGGCCACGGCGAGCTTATGGATTTGAGGTTCTCCGGAGGGAGCTTCGAAACTAGAGCGTGTCTCTGACACTGGTCGCAGTGTTTGGCTTGTCTGTTGGTGTCGGTGGCCATTGTGGGCCAGTAGTAGCCTGCCCTTCTGGCTCTGAGCACCAGGCTCCTGCCGCTAGAGTGGGACCCACAATTTCCTTCATGTAGTTCTATAAGGATTTTAGCGGCTTCTCGATGTGTGACACACCTTAGGTACGGGCTATAGAAGGATCTCTTGTACAACTTCTCCTGGGAGATACAGTACCTCGCGGCTTGCTTTTTAATTTTCCGGGAGAATGTCGGCCTCAGGGTACCAGACTAGGGGGGTCATCCAGGTTTCGCCTTCTTCGACAGCGGAGACCTCCTCTGACGGGGGTTCCTCCAGGGAGGCTGGCCATTGAAGCACAAGCAAGGGTATACTCATCTGGCTATTCGTTTCGAGGGCAGACCCCAGATTACCCTTGGCAACAGCTTGCGAGTTTTGTTCCCAGGGGATTTGAGTGAGCTTGCAGCTCTTGAACTTCTTGATTAGTCGCTGGGCGACTGCCAGATATTGGATCATGCTATCTTATTTTGCTTGATGCCCCGCAGTGGCGTCCACCAGCTTGTTGATATGAGGGAGAGAGAAGGGGTCCTTTGCACAGGACTTGTTGAGGTCTGTGAAGTCTATGCAAACTCTCCACTTCCAGTTTTTTTTCTTGACCACGACGACGTTGGCCAGCCATTCCGGATATTGCACCTCACGAATGAACCCCGCGCCGAGCAGGCTTTTGACTTCATCGTTGATGATTGCGTCCCTTTCGGAAGAAAACTTCCTTCTCTTTTGTCTGACGGGTTGATGTAGGGGATCCACCTGTAGCTTGTGCATGATGATCTCTGGGTCGATCCCAGGCATATCTGCATGGGACCAAGCGAAGCAGTCGGAGTTGGACCTGAGGAAATCTATTAATCTCCTCCTCAATCCTTCGGTCAGCTTGGAGTCGATCTTGAGATGTCGAGTCTGATCTCCTTCGGTTAGTGGCACGTCATCTATTTCCTCTACCTCTGGTTCCTCGGTGTGATGAGCCAGAGGCTTACTCTGTAATTGCTATAAGACCTTGGTCTTTCCCTTTAGAGTAGTCTGGTAGCAGGAGCGGGAATACTCCTGATCTCTTCTGACCGCCTTAATGCCCCAGGGTGTAGGGAATTTGACTATCTGGTGAAGAGTCGAAGGAACGGCTCCCATGCCATGAATCCAGGGCCGTCCTAGGATCATATTGTAGGACGAGTCGTAGTCCACAACGAGGAACATGTTTGACATGTTGATCCCTTCAGCGTATACGGGGAGGGTCACCTCCCCGATGGTTTGTTTGACTTCTCCGTTGAACCCTATAAGTGGGGTTATCCTCCGAGTTAGAGCGCTTTCCTCCAGCCCCAGATCCTTGTATGCGGCTTGGAAGATGATGTTATAGGAGCTTCTACTATCTATTAGTATCCTTTTCACCATGTAATTCGCTAAAGTGAGCGATATGACCAGGGCGTCGTGATGTGGGGTGAGAACTTTCTTCTGCTCCTTGGATGTGAAACTTATTTCGTCCGTACCTAGGAGTAGGAGTTTTGGCTTGGCTGCGTCTAGGCCGTGCTTGGCGTTCCAGGAGGTTTTCTTAGCGGCTGCGTGGCTTACGCTGCTGATCTCCGAACCGCCCGATATGACATGAATCTCTCGGTCATGTCGAGGTGGCGAGACAGGAGCAGCTTCAGTGGGCTTTCTCGTTGTCTCCTTGCTTAGAAGGCTCTTGGCCTTCTCGGAAAGGAACTCCGTGAGGTGTCCTTTCTTAAGCAGCTCGTTGACCTCGATTATTAGTGCGACGCAGTCCTCCGGTTTGTGACCGTGGTCTCGGTGGAAGTCGCACCAGAAACCAGGGTTCCGGAAAGAGTCGGGTGCTTTCATTTTCTGAGGTCACTTGACATGTTGTCCCATCTGCCTAAGAACATTGATCAGCTCCGGCCTTGAGACGGAGAGGTGTGAGATGTCTGGCCACGAGGACACTGCCATCCCTTATGGCTTCACGATCGGCCGGTTCTGGTATCTGCCCTGGTTTCAATTTCCGGAGTCCATGGCTGGTCTTTGAGAGGGTCGTCTCGCTCGGTTCGGTCTGATCTGATCGTCTTGGGATCCGGCTTTTGTTGCGCCTTAGCTCGGCTGGAGACATCTTCTTCCCATTTGACCTGCGCCAAGGCTCGAGATAGGACGTCTTCCATGGTTTTGCACTGGTATTTGGTTAACTCCTTATAGAGATCCCCGTCGGGGAGTAGGCCTCTTTTGAAGGCATTGATAGCAGTGGGGATGCTGCATTCGGGAATAGCCACCTTCTCTTGATTGAAGTGGGCTAAGTAGCCTCGCAAGGGTTCGGCCCTGTGCTGGAGGATTTCGTAGAGGCCATCAGAGATTTTCTACAGATCCCTGCTGGTGGCGAATTGTTCCACGAACTTATCGCTGAGAATCGCGAAGGAGGCTATGGACCTGGAGGTTAGGTTGATCGCGAAGGAGGTTATGGACCTGGAGGGTAGGTTGATGTACCATTGCAGAGCGGGTCCGGCCAGGGTGGAGCCGAACCCTTTGCACATGGTAGCTTCACGCGACTCCTTTGGGAGTGTTACGGCGAGCATCTTTTGTCTGTATTGGGCGACGTGGTCGTTCGGATCAGTGGTGCCGTCATACGCCTTTATGCTGGGGAAGGATAACTTCTTGGGCATCTCGATCAAGGTGATCTCATCCGTGAAAGGAGTATCGGCATAAGAGTCGGGGTTGCTCTTCCGGATGGGTGGAGCTACTCCTGGGAGCCTCTTTACCATGGACTGCATGGCATCGAGCTTCTTGGAGAACATCTGTTCCAGGTAAGCGACCACAGGAGACTCCGCTTTTGTTGCTCCATCAGGTGCTTCCTTATCGGGTTCCGACTTAGATTCGCTGTCTTCCACTTCGTAGGTCTGGCCATCCTTAGCCTTCTCGCGGGTTGATGCGTCTCCTCCCGACGCCGTAGGTGGGAGATTCACACCCGTTCTGGAGTTGGGTGTCTCCAGAGTCGGCATAGGGCGGATCTGACCCCGGAATCGATGCTTTTTGTTACTCACCGTGTTGAGGGCTTGGTTCTCGTCACGGAGGTTAAGATTCTCCGATTCGAGCTGCTTGAGCTTCTCGGCGCTCTGCTCCAGTTGCTTGGAGTGTTCGTTGATTTTCCCTTTCAAGATCTGGAATTCCGAGGAGAGCTCGGGATTAGCCTCCTCCCGAGTTTTATGCAACTCGGTTACTTGACTTTGCAGACCATTGATTTGCCTCTGGAGTTCGGCTTCCCTTTGGGTAACTTCGGGTAGCTCGTCCTGCTCGTCCACCGCCATTATCACATAGTTTAGATTACTCCCCTCCTTCTAGCGCCAAACTTTTAGGGGATTTTTGTGTAGGATCTTTGTGAGTACCACATAACAATGGACAATGCTGGTATTTGTATAGATTTTGAGAGTTATCGTACAGATAAAGACTTGAAGAGATGTTTTATTGAGTAGTCAAATTAGGATTACAATGATTTGAGTAAGAACCCTAATTCTAGCCGTCTAGCTCTAGGCTTTAAGTCTTGAAGTGGCGATCCCTTGCTTTAGGGTTTAGGTTCCCTTCATATAGTCTTCTTAAGGCGGGGCTTAGTCGGTTGGAGTGGGTTAAACTCTTCCATATTCGGAAATATGGAAGGTTCTCCTTATCGGAAGTTTTCCTTTTCCTAGGGAAGGGGGCGGTCCTAGGGACCGGACCCGGAGTACTTCGTAGCGGGGAACCGGGGTGCCTCGTAGCGGGGACCCAGAGGCCGGTGTCCTGCCTGGGGTCTGGAGAAAATCAATACCTGAGTATTTTTCCCCAACAAGGATCTCTCACATCCTTGAGCGACATCAAGAATGCATTCTGTTAGGGGATTTTTGTGTAGGATCTTTGTGAGTATCACAGAACGATGGACAAGGCTGGTAATTGTATTGATTTGTGATATACCATGGATTTCACCCATTATTAGCCATGGTACATTGGTGTTTTAATATCTATTTACCAGGATATAAGTCTATTTAGAGTATTTACAGGTTCAGGTACGTTCTGGAGAAATATGGTGATTTTGGAGCCTTTTGAGGTGCAAAACTGCACAGACGCGTCAGATGTTTAGCTATGGATGGAGACCTTCCCACCGTTAGATTGAGCCTATCTTTAGAAGAAAGATAGAGCTTTGAGTTAGCTTTCCAATGCCGCTGTTTTGAGGTCAATCAGGATCCTTTAGCAGACGTTATGCCCGTTTTACCGAAGAGTGGTCAGTCTGCTTCGCGAGAGGAAGCTGTCGAGGAGACGAAGGACTGTCGATCGATGAAACAACATTGGTGTCGGTCGACAGTGATGCCAGAATATGGAATGAGCATATTTTATGACCGCTGAAGCCCAGAAGCAACCCCAAATTACCAGAATACCCTTGGACGACCAGAAACCCTATTGATGTTATATATAAGCCATTGTTGACGGCTACACTATCTAAGCTTTGTTTTATTCTTGTTCTAGGTTAGGAGAGAAAGGAGGAACTCCTTTAGAGTCCTCCTGGAACTCCATTGTCTTTGGTTTTAATATCTATTGCTTTTTATATCTATTCATCTATGATTTTCTGTGACAACTTCATGATTGAATAGATCCACCTGCTAGGTTTAGGGTTCAGATAGGATGAGGGATTAGCCCAAAATATAGAATTGCTTGTTAGGATATCCATCAATTGAATTGAACTTACTGCTTGTGTTCTAGAGTAGCTTACTAGAATCATGTTGTTAGGATAATTAGGCGCAAGCGAGAGCATGGTCTATTGCCTGAACCATTCATATTGTGCTAGGATTGCTAGAGAAAGAAGAGAGTTGATCTAGGAACCTAGTGAACATAGTTCAAACCTAGTCGCTAAAGCTTGCTAGAAGGATCGTCGATCGACAACTCGGTAGTTGTATCGATCGACGGTCTGAAAGCTGTATCGATCGACAGCTCGTTGATAGCGTCGATCGTCACTTTCTCAAGATCAATATGCGAGAGTTGAGATCTTAGATCTGGTAATAGATAATCTAAACATGCGAAAGTTGATAGATTATTTCTTAGTTTGAGTTCTAGAATATCCAACCTTAGTCTCTATACTCATATAAGCCTGATTGCCTGAATAGAAACCCTAAGTCTAGCAACCATCCTTCCATCAAACCCCAAATCAAATCAATCAAGCAATTTCCTTGCTCACAAAACTTGCAACTTTACATTTAATCATTAAATCAAACTAACTTAATCAAACTTAATTAGATTTATTTGGTTCCCTAGCTCCCTGTGAATTCGATCCCTAAGTACTACAACTCGACCTCTTATTTGAGAGAGTATAAATCACTCCTTAGGGTAATTTGAGGGATATCAATTTGCAAGTAAGAAAGTAGAAAGAGACATTTTATTAGATCAAAGAGCTGGAACTACAACAGTTTTGAGTAAGAACCCTAGTTCTAGCTGCCTAGCTCTAATCTCTAAGATTCGAAGTGTCGATCCCTTGCTTTAGGGTTTAGGTTCCCTTTATATAGTCTTTTTAAGGCGGGCCTTAGTCAGTAGGAGTAGGTTAAACTGTTCCATATTCGGAAATATGGAAGGTTCTCTTTATCGAAAGTTTTCCTTTTCCCGGGGGAAGGGGGTGGCCCCAGAGACCAGACCCGGAGTGTTGGGGTCAAAAACGGTCACCACGAAGTTAACATCCAAATCTCCGTAAAAATCAGCACGAACATTTTTTACGAAAGTTATACTTCGTAAAAAATGTCTTTACAAAGAACCTTGCGGTAAAATCTTGTTATAATCTCGATCGAACCAAGTACCGATTGTCTCAAGGCAACAAACACATTTCCAAACCAGCCACGGACAAGCTCGAGTATGGCAATCGGACCACGTACAAGCCAAGCTCGGTCGCTACCAAGCGACCAAGCATGCACACGGCTCGGTCGCTACGTAGCGACCGAGCTCGAGCCAAGGTTGGTTGCTACGTAGCGACCGAACACGTATGGCTTGGTCGCTACGTAGCGACCGAGCACGCGTAAGGCTCGGTCGCTACGTAGCGACCGACCACTCGTAAGGCTCGGTCGCTACGTAGCGACCGAGCTCGAGCAGAACTCGGTCGCTATGTAGCGACCGAGCCGGCGTACTACTCGGTCGCTACGTAGTGTCCAAGCTCGAGCCAAGCTCGGTCGCTACATAGAGACCGAGCACGCGTACTGCTCGGTCACTACGTAACGACCGAGCCCGAGCCAAGCTTGGTCGCTATGTAGCGACCGAGCACGCGTAAAGCTCGGTCGCTACGTAGCGACCGAGCACGTGCACATTTCAATCGTTACGAAGTGATCGAGCTTTCCCAAAACGTCGATACAATGCTAATCCATGCATTCTCGTCTACTCTTTAATGCTATATCCTGAAGACCATAGCTGAACCATTTCATGTTTCTCGTCATTCGAAGTCTTCGATCAAACTTTACGATAAAAACCGCGGAAAGTTTGTTTTTATCGAAGAAACCGTAATAAACGTTTCGAGTCAAAAGACGGCCCAAAGAGACCTAAGACATGACTCGAAGCCCACTTACGATTTCTTAACCAAACAGCCCATAAACTGTATGGCGGTTTATGCTTGGTTCACAAGGAAAGATAAATGTCAAGTTTCCGCGGATAAATGTGAAGTTTTCGAAGATATTCACGAAGATCGGGAAAAATAGAATATCTCCATTTTTGAGCTACGACGGCTTAAGGGAAGAAGGGGAAAAGCGTAAACCGAGTCCTAGGCGAGAGGCAAAAGAGGGACTCGACACAAAAAACTTAACACTTAGAGCAATTTTAGGTAATTTTCCGTTTTTGTTATTCGAGCTGCGACTCAATTAGGTTTTTGCCATCTTAGGGTTTGAGAACTAGGAATCTTGCCGACAGCTCTCGTAGCCCAGGCACTTACCTTGTTCTAAACGCTCAAACGCATATTCAGAATAAGAACTATCTTGCTCTCTTTTACGATTTCTTATTTTATTACTGTTCTTGCTTCGTGTTCTGATTGCTTGGCGTGTGGTATTAGCAGATATCCGGGACCTCTGGGAAACTAGGGTTCTCCTAATTTCCTAATTTAAACAGAAATGGACAGTGCGAATTTTGGTTCCCACAATTTGGCGCTAGAAGGAGGGGGGGTTACGGATTACTCTTACTCATGGCCACAAAACGCTTGATCGAAACGATGTCTGGATATATGAAAGACAAACTCGCAGCACTGACAGCTCCTATGGCCAACGCTTACACAAACGCCGTAGTGTTCAACAAAATCGAAAACTTAGTCGCAACCTTCCGCCACAGGAAGAGCACTAAAATGAGCTCGCGATTTCTCCCTGTAAACACGAAGGGAACAATAAAATCTATCCAACCCCATAACGTTCTTCTTATTCCCGAGTTGGGGAAATCTCAGCGCGTAGGGGTTTGACCAAAAGACTTTTTCCGGAAACTTTTCAGAAAAATAAAACTTGCTCTCCCAAAAACTGCGGAATAACCCTAGGTTACTCGCAGAAAGAAGAAGAACAGGAAATCGGGTATGCAACCCCCACTGCTGTACTTCTTCTGGATAACATTCCGAGAAACAAAGTTGATTTCCTAAAAATCACTCGAAACCAAAAAATGGTAGACGGAGACGAAACAAAGCAAAACAACATTTTACGAGACAGCTTTCGTCAATCCGAACTCGAAAAATATTTACGAAATAGCTTTTGTAAATTTAAACTCGACAATGTTTTATGGAACGTCGTTTGCAAAGTGAAAAGAGTCAATCTTTTATGATGAGACTTTTGTAGAAATAAAATTGGCATCATTTACGAAGCGACCGCATCAACGTATCATCAAAACTCGAGTTAGATCAGTTAGCCAAGCTCGGTCGTTACGTAGAGACCTGTCAGGCCTCAGAAAGGTCCTCCTTTGCGTTTTCTTTTGAATCCTCATCGAAACTCTTTTCGTTTCGTCTCAATCGGAGTTTCCGTTGAGATTTTACGACGAAAACAAGTAGGACTCTTCTTGGTTTGCTTCTACTCGCTACGTAGCGACCTGTCAGACCTCCACTCGCTACTTAGCGACCTGTCAGGCCTCAGAAAGGTTCTCCTTTGCGTTCTCTTTTGAATCCTCATCGAAACTCTTTTCATTTCTTCTCAATCGAAGTTTTCGTTGAGATTTTACGACGAAAACAAGTAGGACTCTTCTTGGTTTCCTTCTACTCGCTACATAGTGACCTGTCAGACCTCCACTCGCCACATAGCAACCTGTCAGGCCTATAAAGTTCCTCCTTTGCGTTCTCTTTTGAATCCCGATCGAAACGCTTTTTGTTTCGTCTCAATCGGAGTTTACGTTGAGATTTTACGACGAAAACAACTAAGACTCGTCTAAACTCCTTCGCTTGCTCCTACTCGCCCTAACCTCCATCTTTGTGTTCTCCTTCAAATCTCGATGGAAACGTCTCTTGTTTCGTCTCGATTGGAGTTACCATTGAAACTTTACACGTTGAGATTTTACGACGAAAACAACTAAGACTCGTCTAAACTCCTTCGCTTGCTCCTACTCGCCCTAACCTCCATCTTTGTGTTCTCCTTCAAATCTCGATGGAAACGTCTCTTGTTTCGTCTCGATTGGAGTTACCATTGAAACTTTACGATAAAAAAAAAAAGAACCGCAAAGACTTGACTTGTTTTTCGCATGAATTCAAATTGATCGTATAAAACGGCAACGGTTAACTTAGCACCTTAGCCGCCTCAACCATACGATTACGTTGAACCTTTTTATAAAAATTGATGCCGTATCTAAGTAGAAGATAACAGTCGAGTTCGGAAGATAAATGTCAAGTTTCAAAGGATAAACACCAATATCGAAAAAGGCGAACATACACGAGAAGAGGAAGGAGAAATGAGGAAGCAAAACTGAGAAGACAAAAAACTGCATCTTCGAGAGAACTCACTTGTTTCAAGATCAAACTTGGAATTTTCGTAGGAAGGTACTAAGAAACAAAAACGCCTTGAGACTGCCATAGAACTTTAGGGAACATAAAACCTAGGTGGATAGTCTAGCGAACTAAGTCTTAGGCGATTTTTCCTGTCTCGATATATCGTTTCATAACTGTTCATCCAAGTCTTGCAATCCGATCTAAACTCTCTGAAAATCGAGAAACGATCACCACGCATATCCAGATCACTTCCTAAAGAGAGAAAAAAACTAGAGACATGAACGTCGTCTTAAAACCGATTCGTTTTTAGCGATTTTCTCAAAACCGACATATTCCAAGTCGTCAACCTGGAAACAACCAAATCACAGTCCCAGCGTCATCTCTAAATCGACCCGGATTGTCGATCATTCCAAACCTCGGAAGAAAAACATACACAAACCTTCAAAATATCGGTTTAACCGTTTTCTTTCAAAAAAAAAAAAGGGGGGGGAGTAGGTACGTATACTATACTCATATACTCCCAAACTTCAAAAACCATTGCAAATAGTCCAGAAAATGCTTTCGTCAAAGAAAATCGTACCAAATAGGCAAACGACAATCTAAAATTCGTCTAAATGCTAAAAACATATCCAGACGATCATCAACATAATCTCAAAGACTATACAACATTTCTTGTCGCAATCATGCGTATAGAAAACCTGTACCAATATCAAACTAAAATTCAATGATTAGCCAAAGTCTCGTTTATAGCAATGATTTGAACCGAGTAAACGAAGAAACCTTCAAAAGTAAACATAACTGGTTTTACGGAGAAGTATATTGTTTATAGCAAACACAAAGCTATAAGATCTGACTTTGGATGATCAATCTAAACTTTATCTCTTTGCATTACGATCTAATAGCCCTGCGGCTCGCTGGCTTCCTCCTTTCTTTTCCCTCTGTCACATCCGAGAAAGAAATCATCCCGCAGCTGACTCCGCACTGGGTCTGTATTAAACCTTTTAGGCTTCGTCTTCCTTAGACAAAAACGAAACAATTTTCGTAAGACTATAGGTAACAATATATGAAATATTTGTCGTATAGATGAAACCTAGAGCGGAGAATCGTTCTCTACGACTATCGGTCATCTTAAGACGGATAACTCTCGAAAACTTGGCCAATCAATCTAAACCAGCGCTCTTTGGCCCTCGGTCAATTACGCCTTCCAGTAAAATTCGGAACCAGAATTTGGCATCCCCTTTAAAGACGATTGTAAACTAACATGACCTTAATGTTAACGCGAAAGTACAATGGTCTAACCCTTGACCTACAACGTCCTTGGCTATCTAAGTGAACACATCCTTCAAGCCAAGCCAAACTATTCGAGAAACCATCGTTCCATCACTTAACGGCTAAACATCAATCTACGATTTGTATAAAAACATCGTGTGACTATTAAGAGAGTAATTATCGTGTAGGCCACAGTCAGAAATCATACGATAAATTCTTCGTAACGAAACTCAGCCCTAACAACCAAACGGTTAACGGAAAACCTAAACTTGTCGACAATCGACCAAGTTTGATACATTCCACAATTCACTTTAAACCCGCTATGTTTTACCCATAATATGCGGCTTGTAAAGAAAAAATTCGCACCAAAGCTCCTAGAGCTATACGAAACATCCTCCAAAATGCACGAAATAGATCTCGGAAGGCCAACACTTCACAAAGCACTATGAAGGAAAACGCTTCTTCCCATGGGCAAATTTACGAGACCCCTCCGTCCTAATTCCTCGATCGCAAATCAAACAATTAGCATCCGAACAGCAATAACAGTTTTGGCTGCGAACATCCGCAGACAAACCAAAAATGTTTCTCCCACGCAGGGTTAAGACTAAACCCTTACAACACCGCGAAACATCTTCAAGCCCGCAAATATTTCTAGCACGAAAAGCGGCATATGAAAGAAAAACTAATCTTCAGCATCGCGAGACGTCGCAGACGCCTGAAGAATAGTTTTTTGACGAAAATATCTTCCTCGATATAAACACCATCTTGGAGCACCAAACAATCATACGCACTAACACCCTCTTAAAACACGTATCCTTCGCGAAGATTCAAAAACGGTAATATCTACCAATAAGTTTGTTGCTGATCACAAGAAACTCTTAACTGTCCTAAACAGACTTAGCCATCTCGTAGAGATAGCTCTCATACACCCGACACAAGGGTAATAGCGCTATAAAAAAAATCTAAAATTTTGGTCAGCACTTCCAAGAGACTTAGAAATTGTCCTTGGAGAGATGCTCGGTTCCAACCATACACGTCGTATAAGCCGAGAACCTATCGTGGACTTTAAATCGGTATGGAATCAGGTTGAAACTGTAACGGGATACGTAAGCCGAATTAGTCATCGCATCCCCTAAAACCAAAAGTAAACCTAGGTCTTGCCCTAAACCCAGCGCACTGGTCTCTAACATCTCTAGGCATGATATCGAAAGATACGAGATCCCAAAATATGTCTCTTCGATTGTATTCCAACGTTCATGAATTTCCGAAAAGAAAAATTTTCGTACATTCTCGTCTAAAATGAACAGCGAATACAATGATCTACAAAGGGTTAGATATGAGATGACAACTCATACTTTTCCCTCTACACTCACACGAATGCAAAAATGCTCTTAAAACAAGAAACACAATTTATTAAAAAGTCGCAAAACAGATGGGATTCGAAGCCACACGCTTTCAGTTCCGAAAACATAAATAGGACCACACTTGGACAAATAAAACAGCCAACAAGGCTAATCTCGAGGCTACAAAGGTCCACTACAAAATGCCATCAACGGCAACATAACTAAACCGTAAATGTCTCATGGAAAACAGATCGTAAGCATCTTAACTCCAAGACGAACTACGTAAGGCTTGATCCCTTCGACAAGGGTAGGTAGGCAGCCTTCATAAGGCGCATCCCCAATAAAAAAAAAACATTTCTTTATATGCATAAGTTTTTCTTTGTCAATGTTTGTCTACGAATCTTCGGATACGAACTTCGTCCAACATGCCTATCTTGCCTACCTCGCCTAACCGCACGCTAGAATCTCATCAACAATCCACAATTCTAACGGGCTGGGGTGTTAGGGGATTTTTGTGGAGGCTCTTTGTGAGTACTACAGAACGATGGACAAGCCGGTAAACCGAATGTATTTGAGGATGCTTGTAGGTACTTCGTAAGGATTTGAGAGAATAATGAAGAGAAAGACTTGAAAAGACGTTTTATTAGATAGAACAGCAAGAATAAACGGGGTTACAAGGTATTGAAGAAGAACCCTAATTCTAGCCGTCTAGCTCTAGCCTCTAAGTCTTGGAGAAGTCGATCCCTTGCTTTAGGGTTTTAGTAGCTCTTATATAGTCGTCTAGGAGTCGGTTTCATTAGGTTAAGCTCTTCCATATTCGGAAATATGGAAGGTTTTCCTTGTCAGAAGTTTTCCATTTTTTTGAAGGGAGCTCGATTCCAGGGACCGAGCTCGGGGTTCCTTCTAGCGGGGACCTGGAGCGTTCCCTTATCGGGGACCCGAGGGTCTGGGTCCTGCCCTGGAAGCTGGAGGAAATGATACCGGGGTATTTTTCCCCAACAGTTTGCCCCTTATTTCTCGATTTCGTCATCGAAGTCGGGGAATAACCTGTGCACTCAAGTCAACCGGGGTTGCTCATTCTCTGTGGAGTTGACGCTTCGACTTTGCATATGAGAGAGTTTCTATTGGAGAGGACCGGGGCTTCTTAAGGCTGAGGTTCCTTGTGCTGGGGCAATAGTAAGGGGGATCCTTACGGTCCCCGTATTTTGGTCCAAAATTTTGGCGGGAAAGGGGGAAGCTCCTCGGTGTTTGTCTTGATATTTGCATTCACGCATGGTCTCTCCCCCCGACGCGTGTAAAGTGTTTCTAGGGTTTTCGATTCTTCCCCTCCGATTCCTCCACCCGATTCCTTTAGTTTCCTTTTCTCTCTGTCTCGAAGATTTCTCGCGATCTCCATATCTCGACTTGGGTCCTCATTTTGCAGGTAACTTCTCCTTCTATTTCGCTTACTTTTAGATCATTTCTTCCTTCTGCTCCTGAGGTGAGGACTGAGTCGGGTCTCTCTCCAAATTCTTCTTTCGTAGGTAATAGAGTTAGATCTGGTAGATTGAGGGTTGCTCCAACGGATTCTTCCGATTCTTCCCTCGATTTGACTGCCAAAGTAAAAAATCCCAAAGCTATCGTTGCTAAGAGAACTTCACCGGTAGGGGGAACCGTTATCCTCCGATTGGCCCTCCTTCGATGATAGGGGCTGAGGAGGTCACGGTTTGGAGGAAGAAGTACGAGCTTCCTGATGATGTTGTTATTCAAGTACCCGATCCAGAAGACAGGGTTTCGGATTTCGGTGTGGATGAGGTTCCTGTCTATGAGGGTTACTTCGCGTCTGGCTTCAGGGGTCAAATTCCCTCTTTGGTAGCTAAGATATCCGAAACCCTAGGGATTTCCCTAGGTCAGCTAAACCCTCCAGCTTGGAGGACATTAATAGCTCTGCAGAATTTGGGTGATCTTTACGGGCTTGTGATTGGAGTGGCTGAGGTCATTTGTTCTTACTTTGTCTCTCCTCTAAGTAGCGCAGAGTGGAGGGATTACCTTCATCCTCGAGGCAAGGAGCCCCCAGTTAGGGAAATCCCCAAGAAGGAGAGAAAACGGATTCTGGCCTTTGAGGGAAACTGGACGGAAAAGTCCGCCTTTATGCATCTCCCGGGCTTTTCGTCCATTTGGCAATTGGAGGGTAGGCTAGTCGTAGGAATCAAGAAAGTTATCTAGATATTAGGATACTAACGATCTTATGTCTTCTTGATGCAGATTTGCCTCGTGTTGACTACTCTTCGGGGAAGGATACCATCGAGCAGGTGTTGAAGCTTCCTCTCGAGCGACGTCAGATTCCTTTTCTCATGAGCAAAGCAGCATTAAAGCGTTGTAGTATCTGGGGTAAGCTTTCCACTTTCTTCCATACCTCTTCTTATAGTTGCTGACTTGATTTACTTTCGTGTGCTAGGTGAGATATCAGGATCCAAGGGTGACGAGGCTTTGGCAGAGTACAAGAAGGCTCTTGAGGTGATGTCTGCAAGGAAAGCTGCCCCCAAGCGAGTTGCTTCCACCGAAGATGACGAGGTGCAGTCCATCAGGCGCAGCAAACGTCATGCTGGTGCTGCTGCGGCTCCTTCCTCTTCCAAGAAGAAATCCAAAGCGTCGGACTCTTCTCCTAAAGATTCTCCCTCTGCTCCTTATGATAGGGCCACATTGCTGAACAATCTCAACACGAAGGTATTTCCTTCGACTCCGGTGCTTTTGGTATCAGAAGAGGACTCTTCCGCAACCATCCAATCGCTCCAGGGTGACTTACTTGAGGTAATGCTTCATATAGCTTTTTGATCTTTTCGGTTCTGGCTGTTGATTAGATCTTGTTTGTAGGTGGCATCTCAATTGTACCATCTCGGGGAGAGGGTGGAATCTGCGGTTTTCACGAAGGTTGAGATGGATAACTTGACCTCCCAGCTGCGCAAGGAAACGGACGCCGCCCTAGCCAAGGACAAGGAGATCAAGGAGTTGAGGCTCAAGGTGAGGAACCAAGAGGAAGCAGGGGAGTTGGCGGCCACGGAGAACGTCTCTCTATGGGGCCAGCTGAAGAAAATGGAGGAGCAGCTGAACGATCTGAAGGATGCCGCGGAGACCTTCGATGCTGAAAAGGTCATGGCTGTGAGCGGTGCCAAGGTTGTGGCTTGATGGGAGCTGATGCGGGAGTGGCTCAGTGGTCAGACCGACAGCTGGGATCCCGTGAATACCTTAGAGCAGTACAAGGTGGTGAAGACCCCCGAAGCCGAGCTCTTGGGACTCCCACCTCCTTCCTTTGAGTATGAACCTCTGGTCCTTGGTGGCGAAGAAGTGAAGAAGGCGCCGGAGCCCGATGCTGATGACCCTCCTACCGAATGATCCCGATCTCTGTTACTTGTACTCTCAACTCTGTGAAGGGGTTTCTTTTTATTTTGTAGCTGCCCTCGATGAGGGTTTAAAACTTTGGATCAGACCTCTGTGCCTTTTTGTTGTTTTAAGACCATTGATATACCATGGATTTCACCCACTTTCAGCCATGGTATATAAGTGTTTTAAGATATAATTATTATGTTTTGGAGTATTTTTAGAGTGTTTACAGGTTCAGGTACGTTATGGAGAAATATGGTGATTTTGGAGTCTTTTGGAGTCTTTTGAGTGCAGGACTACACAGACGCGTCAGATGTTTAGCTATGGATGGATACCTTCCCACCGTTAGATTGAGCTCATATTTTGACACAAGATATAGATTTGAGTTAGATTTCCAATGCCACCGGTTTGAGGTCAATCAACATCTTATAGCAGAAGTTATTCTTGTTTTACTCACGAGTGGTAAGTCTGCCTCGCGAGAGGAAGCTGTGGAGAACATAAAGGAGTGTCGATCGATGCAGCACTGTGCATATCGATCGAAAGGGATCCCAGAATGTGGGCCAAGCATATTTGAAAATCGACTGAAGCCCAGAAGTAACCCCAAATTACCAGAATACCCTTGGACGACCAGAAACCCTATTTATGTTATTTCTAAGCCATTGTTGACGGCTACGCATTATTTTATTCATTGTTCTTAGTTAGGAGAGAAGAGAGGAACTCCTTGAGAGTCCTCTTGGAACTCCATTTGTTTTATTGTTGATTTCTATTATATTATTATTCAGACTATGACTTCTATTATTGCTTTCATGTTTGAGCAATTCTCTTGTTAGGTTTAGGGATTTCATGAGCTTATTGTCAAACTGATAATCAATTAGGATTGCTAGGTTATCTATAGACCTCTACACCAGGGTGATTTGTAATACTAGGATTTGGAGTAGTTAGAAAAAGCACGACCGTGTGACTAATTGCTTGAATCTAGAATCATAGGACAATTGAGAGGCACGAAAGTACCATCAATTAACGGAACCCGAGCTCTGCTGGATTAGATACCTAGGCGCATATGATAGTTGGTCTAGGAATTTAGTTGAACATAATCGATCAGATCGATAACGCTTGCCTAAGGCAGTGTCGGTCGACGCTTATATCATAGCATGGATCGACACTCAATCCGTAGCATCGATCGACACTCAATCCGTAGCATCGATCGACACTCAATCCGTAGCATCGATCGACACTCAATCCGTAGCATCGATCGACACTCAATCCGTAGCATCGATCGACACTCAATCCGTAGCATCGATCGACACTCAATCCGTAGCATCGATCGACACTCAATCCGTAGCATCGATCGACACTCAATCCGTAGCATCGATCGACACTCAATCCGTAGCATCGATCGACACTCAATCCGTAGCATCGATCGACACTCAATCCGTAGCATCGATCGACGCTCACTCCTTGTTCGAGTGCAACAGCCGGGTCAAAGACTTAGGCATCTGATTAGTAATTACATGTGAAGGCTGGATTACTTGCTTATTAAAATCGAGTTCTAGAATTGAATCTATAAACCTTTAGCATCCATGAATTGTAGTTTTGAATCTCTTGATTGATAAATCCCTAGATCTAGCTATTTCTCCTTACTGTTAACAACTCTCTGCCAAGCTGAACAATTGTCTTGTTCATCTTGTTTACTGCTTATTAGACTGTTTGCCTAGCTTAACTTGGATTTCTATAGTCTAATTGGTTCCCTAGCTCTTTGTGGATTTGATCCTTAAGTACTACGATTGAACCTCTTATTTGAGAGAGTAAAGTCACTCCTTATGGTAATTTGAGTGATATCAAATTTGGCGTCGTTGCCGGGGAGCTTTGATCGCCATTAGATCTTATTTAGTTAGATTTAGTCTAGGTTTTACTATTGTTCAAAAAAACTCATAAAATTTTTTTCTTGTGTTTCAGGTACATCCATATGAGTAGCAGAAGCAACAAGGGGATATGGCTCTTACAAGTAGAGCCACTGGATTTGGAACGCGTGATCCATAAGTCTAAGAGGGTAGTCGACACCCTCCAAGCAACGATTGGCAGCATAGAAATCCAATCGTCTATCGACACTATTCATCCCGCGTCGATCGATACTGTTCACGCGATGTCGATCGAAACTGTTTAACCTATGTCGATCGATACTATTCAACCTGTGTCGGAAAACACTGTTCGTCCCGGTACTGTTCATCGAGGTACTGTTTGTGGGAACCAAAATTCGCACTGTCAATTTCCGTTTAAATTAGGAAACTAGGAAAACCCTAATTTCCCAGAGGTCCCGGAGATCTGTTAATACCATACGTAAGCAATCAGAACACGAGATATCAACGACAAAGTACAAAAATCGTAAAAAGATGGCAAAATAGATCTTATTCCGAATCCGTGTTTGAGCGTTACAACAAGGTATAAGCCTGGGCTAGAGAGCTCTCGGCGAGATTCCTAGTTCTAGCAACCCTAAGGCGACTAAACCTAATTGAGTCGTAGCTCGAAATAACAAAAACCGAAATATGCCTAAATCGCTCTAAGTGCTAAGTTTTCTCCGAAAAAAGTCTCTCCCTATGCCTCTCGCCTAGGACTCCTTATATACTGGCTCCTAGGCCGGTTTACACTTTTCCCCTTTTGCCCTTAAGCCGTCATAGCATAAAAATGGAGATATTCTATTTTTTTCAATCTTCTTAATTATCTTCAAAATTTCGTATTTATCCGCGGAAACTTGACATTTATCTTTCCTTGCGAACCAAGCGTAAACCATCTTGCGGTTTACGGGCTGTTGGTTAAGAAATCGTAAGTTGGGCCTCGAGTCATGTC
>NC_027751.1:21468941-21469156 GCF_000695525.1 Brassica oleracea var. oleracea | reverse complement strand
GGGGATTCGGACTTTAACTTCGTCGTAACCGTTTTTGACCCCAACAGTTGGCCCCCAGCTCGTTAGGATCGTGGGTTTCTAGTGAGATCCCAACGTGCGGTATGGCAAGTTCGGAAGAGATTGGTGTATTTGGGCGAAGTTCGTGTCCGAAAATCCGCAAGTAAATAGTAATTTCTCATGCCTATAAGAAGGGAGGTAACTTCTTCACAACCTTT
>NC_027751.1:21468666-21468914 GCF_000695525.1 Brassica oleracea var. oleracea | reverse complement strand
TTCTTCTTTTTCTTTCTCTCTATCATTTCCTCCTTGATCAAAAAGAAAAACACGAGATGTCGAGTAAGAAGAGGAGTTCGAAGAAAGGGTCCTTGTCCACGAACGTTTCTGAAGAGCTTCGAGTGCCAAAGATGGAATTCGTTCTTCATTCGGTAAACCCGGCCGAGAACGTGGCATGGTGGGTCGCGTGTTATGGTTCGATCACACCTCCAAAAGAGAAGTCGTTCCCGGTCATGAACCGTCGCCCG
>NC_027751.1:21456556-21468646 GCF_000695525.1 Brassica oleracea var. oleracea | reverse complement strand
GAGATCATGCGGTCGTTCTATCAGATTTCGGATGCGGTGGAGTTCCGGGTTCCTTGTCAAGGAGAGCGCGCTAGCAGTCCCCCGGAAGGTTACTTTACTTGTTACGAAGCATTCGTAGTGCGATGTCGCTTGTGGTTCCCGATTCCCGAAATTATCGTCCGTGTGTTGGATCGTTTCAAGGTGGCGATAAGCCAACTGAATCTCCTTGGCATCCAGCACCTCATTGGAGTCCTGATCCTGAGCTACGAGCATGGTCTCTCCCTTACCGTCGATCACTTTGAAGCGCTTCTTAGGTTACAGATCGTCAAGGATACGGACAAGTATAGGATGGTCCCTCGGAACTTCATGTCAGTGGTTAAAGGGTTAACTTCCAACTTCAACTCGTGGAACATATTTTTCTTCTTCGTTCGTATAGACGTTGCGTCTGTTGAAAAGAGTTGTATCCCATTGTTCCGGAGGTTGCCGAACGATGGTCCCTTCATCAATTCTCTTGCTCCGTTCCCTGAGGATATTATCGCGGTGAGGGATCTTCTCAGGAACGGTCTTTTTTTCTGGACTTCCTTTACGCCGAAGAGAGTTCGAAAGGCGTTGAGGTTTGTGCATCCTAGTCCTGCTTTGGGCGGGGAAACAGGGAGT
The DNA here is from genome assembly GCF_000695525.1 of Brassica oleracea var. oleracea. Lineage (NCBI taxonomy): Eukaryota > Viridiplantae > Streptophyta > Magnoliopsida > Brassicales > Brassicaceae > Brassica > Brassica oleracea. The sequence continues at coordinate 21,468,010 of NC_027751.1, read as the reverse complement.
GACGGAGGCCGAAAGTCATCGCGGAAGAATCTCGTATCATCAACGGGGTATAGGCTTTAAGATTTTTGACGATCGTTTCAAGTATATATATTTTTTTTTGCTTATAACGTGTTAATCGGTTTTGCAGGGCTTGAACTTGCTTGGATCGGCCATTGAGGCGAGCCTTAGAGAAGCCATGATCTATCGCTTTAAAGCAGAGAAAGTGGAAAAGGATCTTGCTCGCATGCGAGACGAGATGTTGGCGCGAGATGTGCAACTCACTCGTGATCAAGCGAGGGCTGTTCGTAAGGCAGAACGGAAGGGCAAGAGGGAGATTGTCAAGGTGATGAAGACTCGCGCGTCTCAATTCCAGGTCGAGTAAAGGAACCTCAAGGATGCTCTATGTGAGGCGGGGGACGAGGGTCCTGCGAGGACCGGGTCTTGCGAGCAGATGCAACTTTGAAGGGCTTCGGAGGAGACCATGTGGAGCGGTCAACGTAGGTTCTCTGGGTATCGCTCGAGTTCTTGGAATGATCCGGGGTCCGCCTTCTCCGGAACGACCCCCAATTTCCTGTATCATTGACCTCTGATCCCTGGGTTCGCGGGGTCCGAGGTCTTCTCTGTAATGGCTATAAGACCTTGGTCTTCCCCTTCAGGGTGGTCTGGTAGCAAGATCGAGAGTTCTACTGGTCTCCCCTAACTATTTTGATGCCCCAGGGTGTAGGGAACTTCACCATCTGATGAAGGGTTGACGGGACTGCTCCCATATCATGAATCCAGGGTCGTCCCAAGATCATGTTATATGCCGATTGGCAATCTACGACCAGGAATTTGGTAGACATGTTGCCCTTCAGCGTATACTGGGAGGATAACCTCTCCGGCGGTTTGCTTGACCTCGCCGCTGAACCCGATGAGTGGGGTTACCTTGCGTGTCAGGGTGCTCTCCTCCAGCCCAAGATCTTGGTACGCCGTTTGGAAGATAATGTTGCTGGAGCTGCCGTTGTCTACTAGTATTCTTTTCACCAAGCAGTTTGCTACGGTGAGAGAGATAATTAGAGCATCATGGTCGGGAGCTAGGATCTTCTCTTGCTCCTTAGCTGTGAAGCTTATCTCGTCGGTGCCTAGAAGTAGGCGCTTCGGTTGGGTACGCTTCGGTTGGGTCGTTTCCAGACCATGCTTACCGTTATGGGTGCTTTTCTTTGCGGCTGCGTGGCTTACTCCGCTTACTTCTGAGCCTCCGGATATGACATGGATCACCCGATCTTGCGAGGTGGTGAGGCTGGTGCAGCTCCTTTGGATTTTCCTGCTGTCTCTTTGCTGAGGTGGGCCTTGGCTTTCTTTGAGAGGAATTCTCGGAGATGCCCCTTTTGGAGTAGTTCGTTGACCTCGATCCTCAGGGCGATGCAGTCTTCGGTTTTGTGGCCATGATCGCGATGGAAGTCGTACCAAAGTCCCGGGTTCCAAAACGAGTCAGGTGCTTTCATCTTCGGGGGCCAGTTAACCTGTTGGCCCATCTGTCTCAGTGCGTTGACTAGCTCTGGTGTTGATATTGAGAGATGGGAGATATCGGGCCAGGCAGATACCGACATCCCTTCTTCATTCTCTTGCGGCCGGTACTGGAACCTGCCCATGTTTCTACTACCAGAGTCCTTGGATTCCCTTTGGGAGGATCTTTCATCTCGGTCTCCTCGATCTGATCGGGCTGACCTTTGGTCCTGCTTTGGCTGAGCCTTGGCGCGGCTAGCAACATCTTCCTCCCACTTCACCTGCGCCCAGGCTCGGGACAACACATCTTCCATGGTCTTGCAAGGATACATGGTCAGCTCTTTGTATAGCCCCCAATCTGGAAGTAGACCTCTCTTGAAGGAAGAGATCGCAGTAGGGATGCTGCATTCGGGGACCACCACTTTCTCATGGTTGAAGCGGGCTATGTAGTCTTGCAGGGGTTCCACTCGATGCTGGAAGATCTCCTAGAGACCATATGAAGTCTTCTCCAGGCTCCTACTGCTTGCGAATTTCTCCACGAATTTGTCGCTCAGGCCTCCGAAGGAAGATATGGACCTGGTAGGGAGATTGATGTACCATTGCAAGGCAGGTCCGATCAGAGTGGAACCGAACCCTTTGCACATCGTGGCTTCGCGGGACTCCTCAGGGAGTGCAACCGCCAACATCCTTTGCTTGTACTGCGCGTTGTGATCGTCGGGGTCGCCAGTACCGTCATACATCTTGATGCTGGGGAAGGAGAACTTTCTAGGCATCTCAACCGAGGCAATTTCTTTCGCAAAAGGGGTATCCGCGTAGGAATCAGGGTTGCTCCTTTGGATTGGGGGAGCTACTCCTGGTAGGCATTCTACCATGGATTGCATGGCATCGAATAACCTAGAGAACATCTGCTCTAGGTAGGCGGTTATGGAGGATTTGGTTGCTGCTTTCTCGGGTTCTTCCTTCCCGGGTTCTGGCTCGGAATCACTCTCCTCCAGATCATGGACTTGAGGATTCTCGGTCCCTTCCCGGGTTGCCCCAGCTACCCCAGATGCAGGAGTTGTGTCGGTGGTACCTTCTCCGATGCTGGGCGTGTTCAGATTTCCCATAGGTTGAACCCGGGTGTTGAAGCGACGCTTCTTGTTACCTGCCACGTTGAGGGTTTGATTCTGGTCCCGGAGGGCGCTGTTCTCTTACTGTAGCTGGCTGAGCTTTTCGGCGCTTAGCTCCAACTGTTTGGAGTGTTCGTCAAGTTTTTCCTTCAGACTCTGTACTTCTGAAGAGAGGTTGGAATTTTCTCCGGTAGTTCCTTGAGTTCGGTGTATGTAGGTGATTTGGCCTTGCAGGCTGTCTATTTCCTTTTGAAGCTCAGCTGTTGTTTGAGAAGCTTCAGGTGATTCGCCATCATTCTCACCCACTGTCATCGTCACATAGTTAGATTACTCCCTTCCATCTAGCGCCAAACTGTTAGGGGATTTTTGTGTAGGCTCTTTGTGAGTACTATGGAACGATGGACAAGCCGGTAAACCAAATGTATTTGAGTATGCTTGTAGGTATTTCGTAAGGATTTGAGAGAATAATGCAGAGAAAGACTTGAAGAGACGTTTTATTAGATAGAACAGCAAGAATAAACGGGGTTACAAGGTATTGAAGAAGAACCCTAATTCTAGCTGTCTAGCTCTAGCCTCTAAATCTTGGAGAAGTCGATCCCTTGCTTTAGGGTTTTAGTAGCTCTTATATAGTCGTCTAGGAGTCGGTTTCATTAGGTTAAACTCTTCCATATTCGGATATATGAAAGGTTTTCCTTGTCGGAAGTTTTCCATTTTTTGGAAGGGAGCTCGGTTCCAAGGACCGTGTTAGACCCGAACCCTGGCCTTTCGACCAAACTGAATCCGCGGGCTTACTTATTAATTTCTTGCTTGTTTGATTCATTTTAAGTCTGTTATTTACTAAGTCATATTCGAATCTGAGGTTCTAAAACAAGTAAACAGATAGCACATCGGAATATAAATGTGTATAAATTGTATTACTTAGAAACATGAGATCCGATACACAACTTCTTAACAGTTTCATAGACAATCACTAGTTCATCCCTAGCATCATCTAACCAAACGTTACACAGCCTCTCACTGATCGAGCCTTCACGGCTCCTTGGCTTGACCAGAACCATCCTTAGTTCCTGAAACCACAACCAGATAAGCATTAATCATAACCGAGAATAGAACTGGTCGACTCTACAATGCTTGGCCTGGTTCCTAGAACATAGATAAACCTCAAACAATATAATTATAAAAGGATATGAACACATCTACCGTATCCTAAGTCATTCAACCAACCACCCCTTGACTTAGAATCAGATAGACGGTCCAGAATAGATAAACAGAACACACGAATAGGTCCAGATCGTCCCAAAGACCAATCCGTCTAACCGGATAGAATCTAGGTGCGACCGGTCCATGAAGTCTGGCTCAATGGCCCAATGGACTTCCTTACCTGATCCGTCCTTGGGCCTGGATCCAAATGGCCGAGTAAGCCTCAAGCCCAATCCGGTAGGCTTAGCAACCAGTCAGACCATGCGACACTTTCCTGGCTTAGACACACCGTGAACCTGTCTTGACTTAGCAAGTCATAGACTGATCCGTAAGGATCGGACACAACCTGTCTCAACAGACACCGTTTGGAATATGCACCCCTTCGGTCCTCGGTACCTCTTGGTCCTCGTACCTCTTGGTCCTCGTACCTCTTGGTCCTCGTACCTCTTGATGTTCGTAACCCTTGGCAACTTGTACCCTTTGGTTACTTACACCCTTTGGCAACTCACAACCTTTGGTACCTCGTGACCTTTGGCAACTCACAACCTCTGGTAACTCGTGACCTTTGGCAACTCGTGCATTTTGGGACATGACCAACTGTTTATCCCAAGTAAGAGAAGCCGGATGGGACTTAGGAACCGACGGAGTCGCGGTGCGATCGCATGGACCGTCTGTTCGGTCTGATGGAGCCACAGCCCATCTCTTACCTTCTGAACCACCTCTGGGTTCTCCACGTTCTTCTCCTTGTCTTGGTCTCCCATCTTGATCGGAGTTTAGTTCCTAAACGATCAGAGTCTCCGGAAACAATCACCACCACACTCGGCCTTTCTCTTGGCCGGAAACTCTCTCTCTCTTTCTTTCTCTCTCTCTCTACGATTTCTCTAAGTTATTTTTCTCTTGAATTGTATAATGAAATCAACAGGAGAGCCCCCATATTTATAGAAAACGAGGGGGTAAGTCTTGCCCCACGAACAGGCACGACTTGCTAGCGGAAGGGCACCATCGGCCAAGAGTTATGCCTTCTCAGCAACTAGCACCCCATCGCCCTTTCTGATTGGGATTGGGGTCGGTCACAAGCCCAACCCACTCCCCAAGCCCTCTGTACTTAGCCCATGGCCTTATCCAAAGACCCAACAGACCATGGCCACATGGCTGGACCTCACAGCCCGCCACTGGCCCGGACTCGGACCATCGGCCCGAAACCCGAACAGTCTGTCTAGCTGAGATGAGCTGACTCCCAGCTGCCTCAGCTGAGTGAGCTAGTAGTCCAGCTAGTGGAGCTGACTTAGTAGTCGTTGAGTTGGAGTGAACTTAACCTAGCTCCGTTGAGCTGGTCGAGCTACTCGAGTACTTCTTCCGGCTACCGTCTTACTCGTCCTAGCTGTCTCTTTGCTCTTATAAGGTTAAGTCTAAGTCTCCTTATGTTTTTAACCATCTTTCTTGGCCATGGAACGCCTGCCTTTATGTCTCAAGACTGGCTAGTACGTTTCCTTGATCCATGGCCGTCCACCCGATCCTATTCAGGATCGGGGATGCGAGAACCGAGCTCGGGGATCCTTCTAGCGGGGACCTGGAGCGTTCCCATATTGGGGACCCGAGGGTATGGGTCCTGCCTGGAGGCTGGGGGAAATGATACCGGGGTATTTTTCCCCAATATGGGGGGCTAACGTTTTTGGTCAAAAACGGTCACGACGAAGTTAACATTCAAATCTCCGTAAAAATCAGCACGAACATTTTTTACAAAAGTTATACTTCGTAAAAAATGTCTTTACAAAGAACCTTGCTGTAAAATCTTGTTCTAATCTCGATCGAACCAAGTACCGATTGTCTCAAGGCAATGGACATGTTTCTAAACCAGCCACGGACACGTTTCCAAACCAGCCACGGACAAGCTCGAGTATGGCAATCGGACCACGGACAAGCCAAGCTCGGTCGCTACGCAGCGACCAAGCAAGCACACGGCTCGGTCGCTACATAGCGACCGAGCTCGAGCCAAGCTTGGTCGCTACGTAGCGACCGAGCACGCGTATGGCTCGGTCGCTACGTAGCGACCGAGCTCGAATCTAAGCTCGGTTGCTACATAGCGACCGAGCACGCGTATGGCTTGGTCGGTATGTAGCGACCGGGCACGCGTATGGCTCGGTCGCTACGTAGCGACCAAGCACGCGTACGGCTCGGTTGCTACGTAGCGACCGAGCTCAAGCCAAACTCGGTTGCTACGTAGCGACCGAGCACGCGTACTGCTCGGTCGCTACGTAGCGACCGACCATGCGTACTGCTCGGTCGCTACGTAACGACCGAGCTCGAGCCAAACTCGGTCGCTACGTAGCAACCGAGCACGCGTACTGCTCGGTCGCTACGTAGCGACCGAGTCCGAGCACATGCACGTTTCAATCGTTACGAAGCGATCGAGCACGCGTATGGGTTGGTCACTACGTAGTGACTGAGCACGCGTATGGCTCAATCGCTACATAGCGACTGACCACGCGTACGGTTCGGTTGCTACATAGCGTACGAGCTCGAGCCAAACTCAGTCGCTACGTAGCAACCGATCACGCGTACTGCTCGGTCGCTACGTAGAGACCGAGCTCGAGCCAAGTGCTCCGTCGCTACGTAGCGACCGAGCCCGAGCACATGCACGTTTCGATCGTTACGAAGTGATCGAGCTTTCCCAAAACGTCGATACGACGCGAATCCATGCATTCTCGTCTACTCTTTAATGCTATATCCCGAAGATCGTAGCTGAACCATTTCATGTTTCTCGTCATTCAAAGTCATCGATCAAACTTTACGATAAAAACCGCATAAAGTTCATTTTTATCAAAGAAACCGTAATAAACGTTTCGAGTCAAAAGACGGCCCAAAGAGACCTAAGACATGACTCGAAGTCCACTAACGATTTCTTAACCAAACAGCCCATAAGCCGTATGGTGGTTTATGCTTGGTTCACAGGGAAATATAAATGTCAAGTTTCCGCGGATAAACGTGAAGTTTTCGAAAATAATCACGAAGATCAGGAAAAATGGAATATCTCCATTTTTGAGCTACGACTGCTTAAGGATAGAAGGGGAAAAGCGTAAACCGACCTAGGTGTTAGGGTATTTTTGTGTACAAGTGATCCGTGCTCAGCTCTACGGAATGATAGGAGGAAGGAGACGTGTCGTTGAGTGTATTCTCCTGCTTTGATAGTTGATAAACCAGGAGATCCTGCTCTTAGGATATTGCCATATGGGTATGGGCCAGAATAGGTCGTCGATGCCTTAGTAGCAGCACGGGAGATTGGTTATGAGGCGGGGGCCGCCTATCGATAGTGAAGATCGCGGGGTCTTCATGATCTATGATCGATGGTTCTGGCTACTAAAGTTGGTCCTTGGGGGCCTCCTGATATGTACTTGATGGTTCCGGCAACCAAGGTCGGTCCTTGGGTATCTATGCACGGGACCATGGAAGGTGTTTGGGTTTATAGCTGCATCCTTCAGTGGGGATTGCCTACGTACCCTTCAGTGAGGGATCAAGCCGTTCGTAGTTCATATATATGGAGGCACAGAGCCTAGATGGGCGCGGAGCCTGATGGAGACACGTAGCCTGATGGAGGCGCGTAGCCTGATGGAGGCGCGTAGCCTTGGGAGCACGGGGCTGTAGTGGGCACATGGCCTAATGGGAACGTAGCCTTGGGAGCACGTAGCTCAGTAGCTGGTAGGAGTCATCTGTTCTAGGGGGCACATGGCCGGAACAGATGGTAAACCTGTCGATATGCTGCAGTGAGCATGATGTGTTGACGTGCTTCAGTGAGCATGGAGGGACCCTGCTGATGAGCTGGAGATCGTGGCCTGAGCCAAGAAGGAGATGGGTATACGTGCTGCAGTGAGCATGTAACTTCATCTTGTTGATAGTAAACCGTCGAAGTGCTTCAGTGAGCATGGAGCGTCGATGTGCTTCAGTGAGCATGGAGGGACCCTGCTGATGAGCTGGATATCGTGGCATGAGCCAATAAATAGAGTTGTAGACGTGCTGCAGAGAGCATATATTCATCTTGTTAATAGTAATCGCTGGGATCAGCCTGTCATCGGCGTGTCGAAGAAGAAGGTCTTCTAGGTACGGAACCTTTCCTTGGCGGCTTTGGAATTGGGAGCTCTGGTCAAGGACGTCTCTCCCCCTTTCTTTAGGTTTAGAAACCTATATTTATAGTGGAGGTCGTGCCTTTCTCTTAGGGTTTGGAAATATTCCATATATCCTTAGATAATAGAATATTTTCATTCTTCTCAAGGGCGGCTTATCATATTGGAATACTTCCTCTTTCTCTTGGATTTAGGAAGATTCCTTCTTCTCTAAGATGGTTACCTGATAAAGGGAAGATTTCCATTTATCTTAAGGTAGGAGAAATCAATTGGACTGGAAGACGGAGGAAGGTCCCAGACTCGGGGACAGGGACCCGTGACCGGAGGCAGGACCCAGACCTGGGGGCAGGGACCCGGGACCCAGAGGCAGGAACCCGGACCCTGGGGGGATGGACCTGGAAGACGGAAGCTGGAGTAATCTGTTCATGGAATATTTTTCCCCAACAGTTTGCCCCTTATTTTTTGGTTTCATGTTTGAAGGCATGAAATAACATGACTTTCTTCATTGGACATTATAATTTTCACCGTAGTATCACGCTGCCTTGTCGATCGTTCTCAGATGCACTTGCGCTCGGAGTAAAAGGATTTGCAGCCTGGTTGGAGATGTATGACATTTGATTCGGATGACTTGTAAGACTTTCTTCTTCTGCTTTATAAAGATGAGACATTGCCCCCAGGGTGGGGATAGGCCGGAGTTGTCCGAAAGTTTGATGGAGAAGCCGAAAACATCGGCATAAAGGGTGATGCTTCTGGTCATACCACAGGTGCTTGTGCAGCTTCTGTAGCTATACTCGGCCTCAGCTCAGGCAGGGCTCTCTGGTTCCACGAATCGTGTGGAGGAGTGTATGGGTCAGTACCTAGGAATTCTGAGAGGGAGAATCTTGGCGAGGCTAAGGATCAGGAGGACGAAGAGGTTGAATAAGACCCGGAGGCCGAAACTGAGGATCCTCATGCTTGATTCTACTGGCCTTGCTTGTGCCTCTCGAGCTTGCAAAGGCTGTAATGGACTTTCGGAAGGGTCTCCATGCCGGTCTCCTTGTTGCGTTTAGCATACTTGATGCTCTTTGAGGTGTTGATGTTGTAGCTGTAGCTTCTTACCTCGTCTCAGGATTGTACCCTGACTTTTGGTAGGTGGGACGTTCAACATGTTTGTCTTGGTGCCTGGAGATAACCTAGTTGATTCTTGGTACCGGAGTAGATCTCTTGGACTTGTTGTTTGCGGTGAGCAGTAATATCCACGCCGACTAAGGAAGGTGGAGATACTAGTTGAACTCTGCCATTGATTCTTGGCCACTCTCAACTATGTAGTACTTCAATCTGCCCCCGGAGGTAAGCCACAATCAATGCAGGGATAACCTTGTGTTGTGCTCTCATGGAATCTGGAGGTGAAATCTGAACCTTATCTTTCGATTTCATGGGTGAAGTCGAGAGATAACATGTGTACTTTGGCCAACCGGAGTCGTTTCATCTCTGCATGCTTATCGTGGACAGGACATTGCTTCCGTTTTTCCGAGTTCTTCTTTGGTCTGGGCCGTGTTTGAACCTGGAGAAGGATCAGCTTTCCTGAGGTAGACAGAGGTCTGGGGGAAATTCCCAGGTTTTGGACTCGTCTGGAGATGATCTTTTGAAAGGCTTATGTTCGAATCTTGTAGTGACAACAGTTCTCCATCCTTGGGCTTTCATCGCGAGGGTTGAATGATCTTCTAAGACCCCAAGCCCAAATTGACCCAGAGGTAGGAATTGATCCGGTTCTGAAGTCGGAATCCGTTGTTAGGGGTTGGTGTATTCTCCTTTTGTAGGTGTTGTTCAATGACTTGTTCTGGCTGCTCTCTGCTCCCGCTTAGTTGAGCCACTCTTAGCGTTTTATGATGTCATTTAATGATGCGTCCAAGCCGTTTTCTGCCCCCACTTGGGTGAGCCATTCCCAGCGGTTTCTGGACGTTATTCGATGACTCGTCGCCTCGTCTTGAATCTCCTTTGCCACATGCATGTATGGGATTTGTTGATGCATGTTTCCCCTTAGGTTAACGCTTAGCTCATTTGCCCCTGGTTTCCCCGCGGTCTTGTCTTCCCTTGGAAATATGTAGAGGCCCGTAGCCTTGGAAATCTGCACGTCGCCTTAGCTTCCTTTAGAAGTATATCAGGGTACATTGCTAGGAAAGCGTAGTAAGGTGGTCAGTGCTTGCTATTTCGTGGGGTCATTGGGTTTGACCTCCTTATAAGGTAAACAGCCTATGATCCGGAACCTGGAAGCTGGGATCTGGAACCGGGTAATTGGAACCCGGAACCTGGAAGCTGGGATCTGGAATCCAGAGGTTTGGCTTTTTTCTTTTGGATGAACAGTAGTGGGAACAAGTGTTCTCCGGCTCCTTTTACTCCCATTTGCTTCAAGTGAGTTGAGGATATAAAGACCAGCATCCCTTGATGTAGAGTTTAGCATTTTCTCTGGCTCCTTTGCAGGAGGTGGAGCAGCAGTGTTCCCGGCGCTTGGGCAGGGTTCCTTTCGTTTAACAACTCCAACGGAACTTGACGAGTATTCAAAGGCGTTCTATCCACCTAGCTATCAGGCTTATATAGGATTCCACTACCACTTAGATTCTAGAACCTGAAGAGAAAGGTGGTTCTCCAGTTACCTTTTGATGGTTCTCTGGTATGCCTGCAGTATTTCCAGGAACTCCTTTTCTGGCTCCTTCAGCTTTTGGAATTCGTCAAATTTATAAATCCGGCCGGAAGATGTTGTGCCCTGCTTGAGGACCTCTCATCTTTCTCATATGTGGCGGAGTTGTGATCCTGGATGCATTCTTGGTGTCTAGGGCTTGCTTGATTGTTGCTGGTAGACTGCCCATTGGATTGATGTTGGTGACGACTGCTCACGTCGGGCCCAAAGGTTGTCAAGGTCGGCTTTGAGGTTGGGACCCGGAACCGGCAGCAACCAAATACTGTAGGGGTCTGACTTGAGATTGAGACTTGGAACCAGCAGGAACCAAAGACTGTAGGGGTCTGACTGGTGATTTGGGCCCGGTGTGGGAACCAAAATTCGCACTGTCGATTTCCGTTTAAATTAGGAAAGTTAGGAAAACCCTAATTTCCCAGAGGTCCCGGATATCTGTTAAACCACATGCCAAGCAATCAGAACACGTAATTAAAGACGAAAAGAAATAAGAAATCGTAAAAGAGAGCAAAAGGAGTTTTATTCTGAATCCGCGTATGAGCGTTACAACAGGGTAGAAGCCTTGCCTACGAGAGCTGTCAGCGAGATTCCTAGTTCTAATAACCTAAGATTGCAAAACCTAGTTGAGTCGCAGCTCGAAATAACAAAAACGGAAAGTTGCCTAATTGCTCTAAGTGCTAAGTTTGCTCTGAGAAAAGTCCTCCTCCATGCCTCTTGCCTTGAACTCCTTATATACTGGCTCCTAGGTCGGTTTACACTTTTCCCCTTTTGCCCTTAAGCCGCCATAGCATAAAAATGGAGACATTCCATTTTTTCCGATCTTCGTAATTATCTTCAAAATTTTGTATTTATCCGCGGAAACTTGACATTTATCTTTCCTTGCGAACCAAGC